>NC_069715.1:1573302-1828302 GCF_027358585.1 Pangasianodon hypophthalmus
GTACCAAGTAGCACCCTTTAGGAAGCTAGAACCATTATTCAAAACATGAAAAACCTCATTTTACTAAAAATAGTTCCATCTAGCAGTCTAAAGGCTTCATTGGTTGATGTCTCTGGTGAAATTCTTAAAGAGTTCTGAGGACACTTCTGCTTACAGACAATGTTCCCAGCAAAACAGTTTTAGAAAGCTAGAACGATTACCCATCTATAGAACCTTCAAGGAACCCTTTTTAAAGAGTACACTGTTAACAATAAAAGCAACCTAGAAGGTGGCAACCTAAAAGGTTCTTTCATTTGTCCCTCTGGGGGTTCTGTGAAGAACTCTTCAACAAGGTTGAATGCTCTTAGGAGCATTTCCGGTTTTAGAAAGCTAGAATATTTATCCATCTACAAAACCCTTGAGGAACCTTTTTAAAAGTTCCATCTAGTAGCATAAAAGCATCTTAAAATGGTTCTTTATTTGGTTTTCTGGTGTTACTCTCAATGGTTCTACACAGAACCCTGCCAAATTGTTTCTCTTTTCAGAAAAGGTGACAGGTAAAACCCTTTTAGAAAGCTAGTATCCTTATTCATCCACAGAACCCTTGAGGAGCCTTTTTTTAAAGGTTCCATAAAAATTAACCATAAAAATTCCATCTACTAACAGCCAGTTTGTCATTCTGGGAGAATCACTACAACAGAGGGTTTGTCTTTGAGAAAAGGTTTGAAGCAGAACCCCGTTAGAGAGCTAGAACCATTAAACCACCCAGAACTCTTAAGGAACCCTTTTCTCAGAATGTACATCCATCATATCTCTACTCATATACAAGCTTCCATCTAGCATCTCGAAATTGTCAAAAGTACTTTGCTTTCTTTAGGGTTATTGTTAAAGGCTCTATGTAGATCCTTACAAGAACCCCTCTGGAAAGCTAGAAGCTTAAAGGGTTCCATCTAGTAGCCAAAAAGGTTTGTCTCTCTAGGGGTTACCATTCAAGGATCTATGTAGAACACTATGACTGATGGTTTTCCATTTGGAAAAAGTTTGAAGTAGGACCCTTTTAGAAAGCTAGAACCTTGCAAAGAAGAAACTTAAGAACCCCCTTATGTCTAGACCCATATACAAGGTTCCATCTAGGACCAGAAATGGTTTTTTGGTTTGTCTCTCTGGGGTTATTCTCAAAGGTTCAACTACATAGAACGCTGTTCTTCTCAGTTCTTCTCTTTTCATAAAGTAGGACCTTTACAGAAAGCTGATGTGGTTTTATGATGCCGTATGACACACAGTTATCTATAAACGTGGACAAAAAGGACAAAGTGAAAGACACGATAAAGTCCTGACGCAGATTTTTTTTTCTCACTCCATCAGGAGGTGTGTGTGAGAACAAGAAGAACACTGTTAAATAAAATCTGTTAAAAAATGTGGAATTAACACTGATAATAATCTGTTTTTTCTCTCCAACACCTCCTCCTATTTTTCCAGCCTCACTCTTTTCTTCCTTTTTTTCTTGCACTTTTTTGTCTTTCTGCATGTCAAAGTTTCTTCACTTCATTTTATTCACGTTCTTTAGAGTGTCAAAGGTAAAATCTGATCTGAGAACCTGTCACGAGTGAAAAAGAAGTGAAAAGACACTGTACTTTGTTAAAAGAGGTGAAATTGAGCCGCAGTTCTTTTCTGGTTCTCTCCCACTCATACTTTCTCACGTCTCGCTCCGGTACTGCTTCACTCCCTCGTTCCTTTTATATTTCTGATTATTCTCTTTTTGTACATGTTAAATGATTTCTTTAGGGATCTTAAGGAGATTCATAAAGGAATTCTGCTTAGAACCATGTGTAATGGAAAACCCTTTGTTATAGGCTTCCACGTAAAGCCTTAAAGACGTCCATCCACAGAGCAATAAATCAGAGAATGCTTTAGTGTGGTAGGTTTAGTGTGTTCGTTTTGTCTCTTCAGAGTAACCTTGAAAGGTTTTTTATAGAACTGTACAACAGAGATTTCTAGAAATAATCCATTAAAAATGTTCCAAGCTGACCCCCTTTAGAAAGCTTTCCACTTATTGAGACAACAATGTTCTACATTCTACAAAGATCCCGAGTCAAAGGCACATAGAGGCCTAAAATGCAGCTTCACAAATAGATACTCAACACAGGGGTTCTAGCTGTAATAGTTTCATTAATTTGTGGGCAATTAACAAGAACTGTATAGTATTCTGAAAAACAAAACAATCCAAAGTACCCGTGAGGAACCATGTTTTGAGTTTTTCCCTCTGGGGGAATCTTTAAAGGTTGCATATAGAAACCTTGAAACCTACAACCATGCAAAAAAGGTCCTATGTGGAACCCCTTCAGAAAACTAGAACCCATTTTTAGAGTCCTCTAGTTCCATCTAGCAGAGTAAAAGTTTCTTCATTTGGTGGAATCCTTCAAGGTTCAATGTAGAACCCAACAACAGGGTTCTGGGGCACATTTCTCTCTCATAAAATGTTCCAAGCAGAACCTCTTTAGAAAGCTAAAACCATTAACTATCTGTAGAGCGCTTAAAAAACCTTTAAAAACTTTTGTAAAGAGTATACTGTTGGAAAAAAGGTTTCCATCTAGCAGACTAAAAGGTTCTTCGGTTTGCCCCTCTGGTGGAACCGTTCAAGGATCTATGTAGAATTCTACAACAGAGGTATTTCAGCATTTCAGCAAAGGTCTCAAGTACAGAACTCTTAAAAAACATTTTTCTAAACACGTTGAAACGTCATATCTATAACTGTTAAAATATTCTGTCTAGTACCTTGAAGGTTCCTTGGTTTGTCCATCTGGGGATACTCTTAATGGTTGTATGTAGAACCCTGGAAGAGTCCTTTTCTTTTCAGAAGATTTTCAGAGTTTAACCATACAAAGAACCCATGATGTGCCCCCTTGTGCTCCAAGTGTTCTATGCATTTATATATTTTTTACACCTTCTTGTTTTCTTTCCTCACCTTTCCTTTATCTTTTTATGCATCTAGGTTCCTCTCTGTCTAGATGTTTTTTAATCCCCTTGTTCTATTTCTAAATTGTGTCCGTTCTTCCTCCAGGGCCCGAGATCTTCAACTCGAAGAACCTGGCCCTGCAGGCACAGAAGAAGATCCTAAGCAAGATGGCAACCATGGCGGTGGCCAACCTGCTGACGGACGACACGAGCAGCTCTATACTTGACGAGCTGTACAAGGCGAGCAGAGAGTACACCAAGAGCAAGAAGGAGGCACACCGCATCATCCGTGATGTCATCAAGATTGCGCTAAAACTCGGCGTGCTCTACCGTAACCGGCGCTTCAGCACTGACGAGCTCGAGGCGGTTGAGCGCTTCCGCAAGAAGCTGAACCAGGCAGCCATGACGGCCGTGAGCTTCCATGAGGTGGAGTTCACCTTCGACCGTGGAATCCTGTCTCAGCTGCTCCTCGAGTGCAGGGATCTACTCCACGAGATTGTGGAGAACCACCTGACATCACGCTCGCATGCGCGCATCGATCGCGTCTTCAACCACTTCTCCGACGTCCACTTCCTGGCCGAGCTCTACGGCCCCGGAGACGAGTATAGACTCTACCTGAGCAAAATCTGTGATGGGATAAACAAACTTCTGGATGATGGGATACTTTAGCGACTTCTTACCTTTCTCCTTGTTTCCCGTCTCTCTTCTGCCCTGCTCCTTTTTCTACCAGACTGCCAATCAATCTCCTCCATTTTTCTGTTCTATCTCACTGTTCTCTTCAACCATTTCACCAACATCGTTTCTTCGTACTTCAAACATTACACGTTTCAGATTGTGTAATGACCAGGATTCAGTGAGGCCCCACCCTCTGACATAATAGATGCTGTTTTATTGGCCAAAATCAACCACATGATCACTGACACTGATAGACATAGGTCATGGTACCACGAGTGTTATACTAGTAACAGACTGAAATAAGTTGAAGAATATTGTTTACTAAAGCTATGTGGATTGTGTTAGCTTGCTATTAACTGAGCTAGTACACTCTTAGGATGTTTAGAACCCTTAAACTTCAGTGGTTTCGTAATCAGTAGAACCATTTTTGGTAGCTAAGAATCCTTAATTATCAAATAAATCTTTAAACGACCCCCATTGTCGTGTTGCTATAGTAAAATACTGAGTGATGGAGTGGTGTGCTGAAAAACAGAATTACTCTCATGACCCGGGAGTTGATTAATTTCCTAAAACAGCACGCACCCTAATGTTTATTCCTCTTATACCATAGTGCTTTTCCAACAATTTAAATTTTTTTATTTATTAAAGAATTACATTTAATGCCCATGAAACAAACCAGTTCCTGTTGTCACTTACGTTTTAGCAGCTATAAACAGTCATTCCCTCACCAGCCTCTCTTTCTTCTGTATCTAGAAGTTAATAAGACAGAAATACGCAGCTTGTCTTGTTACCAATAAACCGCAAAGAAGCGTAAACTCCTCCGTCCTGAAGATGTCCAAAAGGTTACACTTTTACCTCTGACACTGAAGAATCATTCCATAAATATTAAAATTAAATAAAAATCTTACAGAAAGCTACACCATATTAACGATTAGACACATTTTTCCATCTGATTATGTAGAGCGTCTGCTGTACACGTCCCTGTGAATGAGCTGTTACTATAGCAACCATAACTTATTCGAAAAAGCGCATTAATATAAACCTGTGATTTGTAGCTGCACTACTGTCAGAGCTGCTGTTATAGAAAATTAATCAGCCCCTTCTGACCAATCAGAATCCAGAATTCAGCAGTGCTGTGGTTTAAAGCGGAAAATATCACAGGTTGCAGTGACTTGTTGCCGTGAGTCTGTTGATGTAGAATTATGGGATGTTCAGAAAGCAGTATCGTGACATAATTTATTGCGATATCGATATTGTATTGCTATATCGCCCCACCCTAAAACTCCTCAACAGTAGAACATTTTAGTGTAGCACTTACTCCATTCGCATTGATGTTTTCCTCCACCCCATCTCATCTTCCCATTCTTCTTCTCTTCTTCTCTTTTCCCTCCACTTCTTTATGGACACTCACTTCTTCAAACTGACTGACAGCATGAACAATCGCCTGGATGATGGCGTGCTTCAGCCACTTACTCCTCTCTGATCTTTCCTTCATTTCGGTGTCTCTTTGTCATTTTTATTACTGTTTCACTTCCTGTATAATTCCAGACTGGTGTTTCAGCTGATGTTCTCCTCTGGTCTTCTCTTTCTCTACCTGCCATGGTACTAGACTCGGTTTGTTTTTTTTAATTATTATTTTTTCCTCTTACTGCAGAGGGAAGACAGGATGCTCACAACGCTATGATGTTGTTTGTATCCAAACCTCTGCATGTGTGTTTGTGTGTGTGTGTGTGTGTGTGTTCTGAGCTTCTGTTTTCATCACATGCACTGTGTGACGTTATGAGAAAAATCACATGCAATGAAAAGTGGCTTTAGCTTGTATGTATTGCATGTGTGTGTATTGGTGTGTGTGTGTGTATTTGTGTGTGTGTCTGTGTGTAAGGGGGGACTGAAAATAAAAACTATTTGATTTAAAATAAAAATATCCAGAGTCTCTCATTTTCAGCACACACACCAATCCTGTTCAAACAACAGTTATGATTTGGGGTAACTCTTAGAAAACGGGTTCTTTGTGCGTTCTTCGTGTAGTTAAAGGTTCTTGGCTTCCTGAAACAGCTCTTGTTTGGAAATAATCTGTTGTAGGGTTCTACATAGAACCTTTATGGGTTCCTGCCAGAGGCACAACTGAGGAAGTCTTAAGGGTTATAGATTTGAAAACTGTTTTTTTTCCCCACTGCACAAGATCTCAGCTGAAAAGTGGGTTCTAGATCTAGTTTATGTTCCACCAACTTGAGAGGCGACTAAAACAGGAACAGCGATGACAGTAACGCAGGTTCATTCAGCTCAATGGTTCTTTCGATGTCTTACAGGTCTATGGATATTGCAAGGTTCTAAATACAGCCTTTAAAGGTTCCTCTAAGGGGACATCCAAAGGATCATTAAGGGTTCTAGATTTGGCCTTCTTTTTGTGTAGTGGGAAAAATACACACTGATAAAAAAAAACAACAACAACAACAACAAAAAAACAAGAACCTAGGTGCAGGTTCCGGTCCAATTCCAGGTTCATTTACAGGCCAGGGTTCTAAGGAAATTGTAGGTTTCCCATCAGATCTGACCTTTTCCTTCCTAAGGTTTCTAGCTCCGGTTCATGTTCCACTGTTTTGAGAGACGGGAAGAGAAACAGATGAGGGAAGCATCGGCATTACAGCCGATTACACATCATCAAAACTACATGCTGTATAGATTTAGGGTTCTTTGGAAGGTCTACAGTTACAGGAACACTTTAGGATTCTGTAAGAAAGCTTTAAGGATTTCAGTTGAATGAACAACTGAAGAACTTTTTTTCTATGAGTCTGTTTTCTTTTTTCCACTGAACAACCAAAAACCAGATTCCAGCCCAAATGTTCCAGTTTATGTTCCACCAATTTTCGAGACTGGAACAGAAATAGAGATGAGTGAAGACCACATGTTATACACTTTTAGAAGTACTTCGACACTTGTAGAAACATTGTAGAGTTCTACAGCGAGCCTTTAAAGATTCTGGCTGAATGGAGATCCAAAGTTCTACATTTGAATGTTTTTCCTCCATAAGAGTATTTTTGTGCTGCACAAGAAACATCAGGAACACAAGCCTGGGTTCTACTGTAGCTCTAGATCCACCTGGATTTGACCTGATTTTTCTAAGAGTGTGTTTTCAATTACACAAATTAATACAAAAGCAAGAACACAACCCAAACATGGGTTCTAGTTTGGTGGCTGATGGGAAAAATATTATATTCTGCTCCTGAAGGTTCTGTTATTTCATGCAGCGGAAAAAAGGGTTGAATGATGAGGCTCTGAACGTGTGTAAAGGTGTGTGTGTGTGTGTGTGTTTGAGTGAAATCTTCTGCCCTATCTTTGATTAAACATTCTTTTTGAACTCACTTTAGTGTCCTCTGGTCATGTGACCCGTCTTTTAATTGGACTAATTAGTGAGTCACTGTGGTGGCATGCGGCGTTAGCTAATGGCTAAAGTAATTAGCGACATCATGAGCCGAGCTCTACACAGATGTAAGACTTTCTGACACACGTTATTACAGAACACACACACACACACACACACACACAGACACACACACACACACTATAGCACCTTAATATTGTTAAATGTACATTCAAGAACACACCTCGCTCTTTATGCTGAGTTCTAGAAACCAGATAAAAGGACTTTTACGAAGACACACACATTACGGCTCTAATTCTCGAACACACACACATACACACACACACACACACACACACACAGTCACTTTAATCTACTCTACGAAGACATTTTAGACCCTAGATTTTGAGCTGATAATTGAATTATTTGGTGTAATAATAATAATAATAATAATAATAATAATAATAATAATAATAATAGTTATTTATATAACACTTTATTTTGAGTCAAAAGTCCTTTAAATAATATTTGAAAAGAAAAGTATAATTATAGTACAAATTAAAAATAAGGGATGATAAAAAAAATCACTATTTCAAGTAAACATTCCTCTTTGAAACCTCATTACAGATCTTCATTATGTGTAAAAAAAAAAAAAAAAGAGGAAAAAGATCAAGAGAAAAAAAAGGCAAGAAAGTAAAAGCACAATGAGAAAAGAACAAAGTGATGAAAGATAAAGAGTTAAATCATCTTCACACTTTCTGTGATGGAGGTGTAACTTACTGGAAATCAGAAATTATTTACATATTTTAAATAAGGAAAAAGGAAACACAGGAGAGATGTAGAACGCTAGATGGCATGACGTTACACTGCTAGCTCTGTCTGTTCAGTGTCTCTCTCTCTCTCTCTCTCTCTCACACACACACACACACACACACACACAGACCACCCACTATAGCTTTGTGACTCAAGAGTGCAAAGTTGAGAGATTTATATACTGCACACACACACATACTTCAAAGTGAAAGCTATCTCTTCTTCTCTCTCACACACACACACTCACTCACACACTCACTCACACACTGTCACTAATCTGTCATGACACGGCATAGAAGGTACATGGCATACCTTATATGAGATTTTTCCACATCATGTTGGGGGGTGTGTGTGTGTGTGTGTGTGTGCCACATTGCTGTATAACCATATGTGGCAGGGTTTATGAGCTTGTGTTAATACTGATGAGCAACAACCCTGTTATTGTAACGAATCTTTTGCACACTACAGCTCTGTATATCCGTTTTATGTTTTTTAAAATATTCTATTGATGCATATTCATATTCTACATTTCATTCCTGTAAAGGCTGCTAAACTTTTTTACATAATAGTTTACTAGTTTTTATTCTATTTTATTCTATTATATGCAGTTCGTATTATGTATCGTTGTTGCACTTTGGGACGAGGCACTAAGGAAAAACACATTACATCACTACATTACATCAAATGTATGTAACATGTATATGACAATTAAAGAACCTTGAACCTAATGGAAAATGTTTATATATATATATATATGTATGTAATAATAATAATAATAATAATAATAATAATGAGTAGGTTTAATGAGAAAGTGTGCACTTCTTAGGGCACAGCTTTGGGATTATATTCCGAGGTGTGTTATGTACACGGCGAGGATTTAATACTGAAATTGCACTCAGAACTCAGATATAACTACAGACTTAAAGGCTATTTTCAGAAGTTAAATTAAAATATTCTTTACGAGTTCTTTAGTGGTTTGTTGTAAAATCAAGGGTTCTTAGCCTCCTAAAAAGGTTCTACTTCTACTTTCTGATGGGAAAACGCACTGTAGGTTTCTATGTAGAACATCTAAGGGTACAACACAGAGGGAAAACCAAAGATCTCTTAATGGTTCCAAATGTTCTAAGGGTGAACACTGATGCTCCAAGATCAAGATGAGTGATGAACACTAAGAAAGTTCTCAATGTCTTGGATCAGTTCATTCCAAAATGTTCCTCAAAGGTTATAGCTAAGGGTTCTTAATTCCTCAGAAGGGGTTCTACATGGATCCATGTCATAGGTAGGGTTCTCCATTTTCCACTCCATTTGCTATTCAGAGGTTATGTGAGAGTTACGTGTACAGGGGGCGGAGTTTGGCATGTCTCAGTTACTCACAATTCTGAACGTGGACTTACACGCATGTTTCTGGCGTGATATCGGCGTGAGGAGTGAGGAGCAGTATTAAATCCAGTGCTGCTATCTGACAGTTTGATGTAACCACAATACTGAAATGTACGTTTTAGCTGTAAATACACTCAAAAACACTATGGAATGCACTTAATTGTTCAGAAATAAAAAACAGCTGATTGGATCAGAGAACAAAGGTAAAAGCATTCAGTTTAGACACATGCATTCAGTTCCATTATCTTAAAACACACACACTGGGAGTGAGAGAACCAAAAGCAGGTAATCAGGCTTAGCTAACACCACCCCCTGCTGTTCAGTAAGGAAAAGGACTCGTGCGCGAGTTTGTGGTGTGTAATGGAGCTTCAGACAGGAAGAGATCAGCACTGAGAAATCAAACCCCAGAGGTCTGTTCTGATTGACACATAACAGCCAAACACTTCCCCACTGGATATTCGTACATGTAGCCCCTCCCACCATGCAGCTGCAGACACTGAGTGCCAGGACCAGAGTGGGATTTGAACGCAGGATCTCTGGGTACAGGTCTAATGCTCTACTGATGGAGCTAAACACAGAGGACCCAAAAGAGGACCCAAAAGAGGACCCAAAAGCAGAGGCTGGTATAGGAGTAGGTAGAATGGTTTAATAGGGGAAGAGCAAAAAATGACAAGGAATGTCAGCAGGGTGACTAGTAGCAAAAGGCAAAAAATCCAAAAGGAAAAAAAAGGGAAAAAAACAGGCAAGCAAAAAACAATGCAACGCTCAGAAGACATCAAAAATAAAACACAAAAGCTAGGGCAAAAATTCCAACAAAATATAAAAAACAGGGCAAAGATCCAAGGGAGGATTTTATCAGTCACAGTCCATAAAAAAACTAGCAAGGTAGTCATACATGACAAAAAGCAGAAGAACAGGGCAGAGACTTACACAAAGCCAAAACCAAGGCAATGACTGAGCAAAGACTCTTAACAAACAGGGCAACTTAAGTACACAGGAAAATGAGACACAGCTGAAACACATTAACTAGTCTGGAGCTCTAATAGAAAGTTCTGAGGGTCGCCATCAGCTGGCCAAAAGGCAGAATACAGTCTGAAACCTGACACTGAGAGGATCAATTTATTCTGCAACTCTGATGCCCTACAGAGAGACACAGAGACAGAGAGAGAGAGAAAGAACGAGAGAGTGTGTGTCAAAGTAACATCCACATGAATGCCAGGACCCGAGGTTTCCCAGCAGAACATTGCCCAGAGCATCACACTGCCTCCGCCAGCTTGCCTTCTTCCCATAGTGCATCCTGGTGCCATCTCTTCCCCAGGTAAACGAGGCATACGCACTCAGCTGTCCACATGATGTAAAAGAAAACATGATTCATCAGACCAGGCCACCTTCTTCCATTGCTCCATGGTCCAGTTCTGATGCTCACGTGCCCATTGTAGGAGCTTTGGGTGGTGGACAGGGTCAGCATGGGCTCTCTGACCGCTCTGCAGCTACACAGCTCCATACGCAGCAAGCTGCACTGTACTGTGTGTTCTGACTCCTTTCTATCAGAGCAGCCTGAACTTTTTCAGCAGTTTGTGCTACAGCAGCTCTTCTGTGGGATCAGACCAGATGGGCCTTCACTCCCCACACGCATCAGTGAGCCTTGGGCGTCCATGACCCTGTTGCTGAGTCACCGGTTGTCCTTTCTTGGACCACTTTTGGTAGGTACTAACCACCGCATACCGGGAACACCCCACAAGACCTGCTGTTTTGGAGATGCTCTGACCCAGTCGTCGATCCTGGATAATCGATAATGGATCTTTCATATTCATCTTTTTCATACTTCTAGGTTTATGAATAGTAGTAAGTGTTTCAAAGCTCTCAGTGATTCTGAATCTGTGTTGCCTTAAGATCATTTTCCTGCTCCATTGGATTTACAATTGTATTATTTCAACAACATCTGTAATCACGTCATTATAAATATAATCTTTATTATCACAAAAATGAAATATATGTGAAATAAATGAATAAATACAAAAAAAGATAGATTGATAAAGTAAAATATAAAAGTAAAAAACTATTTAAAAGGTTGTTGCACCACTCCACAATGAGTGATCACTTTATAGGTATTTATCTACTTTATAGCTATAGCTAATAGGCTGCCATACATTGCACAATTTTTATTTTGCTTTATTTAAATATGAATTCAGTGTTTGTCCTATTGAAAACGTATTTTGCTGGTTTTAAACAAAGGGTTGGTTATCTGAAATAGTTTATTCATGACTCACACAATTGGTCATGTGTGTGTTTTACTACCCCTAAGTTGAAGAGAATGAAATTTCCTACCATCTTTTCCGCTTTTCCCCCCTTCTGTGTCTGGTTCAGTCTGGAGGTCAGAGGTGACGTCTCCCTTCCCTTTCTCTTCATTCCAGCAAATACACAGGCTTCTGCCAGGAAAAGAGAATATCTATAAATACGATAAAATCTTATTGAACTGAACAGAATAGCTGGATTCAATGACATAATTACTAATGAGACTCAAATTATATTATCTTTATCATCACAAAATATGAAATAAGTAAAAAAATTGTAACAAATTTTATTGGCTTGTGAACAATAAATAAAACCGATATAAAAAAATATCATATGGGTTTCCCATCAGTTAATAAGCATACTGTTATCAAACAAATTAAAAAATGGTTAAAAGGCTCAACCTGGTGATAAAGAGCCATCGTGTGTAACTAACCGTCATCTTGTGTAACTAACTGCCATCATGTGTAACTAACCGCCATCGTGTGTAACTAACCGTCATCTTGTGTAACTAACTGCCATCGTGTGTAACTAACCGCCATAGTGTGTAACTAACCGCCATAGTGTGTAACTAACCACCATCGTGTGTAACTAACCGCCATCTTGTGTAACTAGCCGCCATCGTGTGTAACTAACTGCCATCATGTGTAACTAACCGCCATCTTGTGTAACTAACCGCCATCTTGTGTAACTATCCACCATTGTGTGTAACTAACCGCCATCGTGTGTAACTAGACGCCATCGTGTGTAACTAGACGCCATCGTGTGTAACTAGCAACCATCTTGTGTAACTAGCCACCATCTTGTGTAACTAGCCGCCATCTTGTGCAACTAGCCACCATCGTGTGTAACTAACCGCCTTCGTGTGTAACTAACCGCCTTCGTGTGTAACTAACCGCCATCTTGTGTAACTAGCCGCCATCGTGTGTAACTAGCCGCCATCGTGTGTAACTAGCCGCCATCTTGTGTAACTAGCCATCATCGTGAGTAACTAGCCGTCATCGTGTGTAACTAATCGCCATCCTGTGTAACTAACCGCCATCTTGTGTAACTAGCCGCCATCTTGTGTAACTAACCGCCATCTTGTGTAACTAACCGCCATCGTGTGTAACTAACCGCCATCTTGTGTAACTAACCGCCATCATGTGTAACTAGCCGCCATTTGTGTAACTAACCGCCATCTTGTGTAACTAACCGCCATCGTGTGTAACTAACTGCCATCGTGTGTAACTAGCCACCATTTGTGTAACTAACCGCCATCGTGTGTAACTAACCGCCATCTTGTGTAACTAGCCGCCATCTTGTGTGACTAGCCGACATCGTGTGTGACTAGCCGACATCGTGTGTGACTAGCCGCCATCTTGTGTGACTAGCCGCCATCTTGTGTGACTAGCTGCCATCTTGTGTAACTAGCCGACATCGTGTGTAACTAGCCGCCATCTTGTGTAACTAGCCGCCATCTTGTGTAACTAACCGCCATCTTGTGTAACTAGCCACCATCTTGTGTAACTAACCGCCATCTTGTGTAACGAACCGCCATCTTGTGTAACTAGCCGCCATCTTCGTAACTAAGCAATTGAGCCTCAGCTAGCAGCGAGCTAGTGTAAATATGTAATAATACTGATAATAATACTGAGAAATTGATCAAAAATATAAACAGAACTTTTCACACCTTTTAAGACCTACAGCTTCTAACAAGACGTTATGATTCAAAGCCAACAAACTGTCATAAAAACCACTAAAAATAGATTAAATGTAGATTTTAACTCGTATCAGCTGACTGTGCTAAACTAATCTCTTCAGTAGCATCTTAGCTAGAAAGCTGATATATTGGGAAATAGGTGTAATTTTTTTATGGTGACATAAAGATTCAGCTCTATGCCAAATATAATTTGTAAATTTCACTTCGATTAACTTTTATCTACAACGCCGCATAATTCGTTATTGATTTAATCTTAAGGCTAACTGCTAGTTAGCTGCTAGCTAGCTGTCTTCCTTCAAACTGTACTGTAATGTATGGTAATTGTGTTATTACTCCTTACCTGTTGATGGTGCTCTCCATCTAGAGATGTGTTTTGGATATAACCTGTTGAACAGGGAATAAGAAGGTTCAGTAAAACAGACAGTCACGTTAACCTGGTGTCTCTGTGAATTATTAAAATATACGTTATACAAATATTACATGGTGTCAGAAGAAAACCATGGAGCAGTAGAAGACTCCTAACAGTTTGTGTTTCGAAGGAAATCTGGCGGAAAACTGGCGAACGTGGATTCAAAAGTTTGACCTGTATCTCATTGCAACTGGCATTGCAGAGAAGAGTGACAAAGTAAAGTGCGTGACATTTCTTCACATGGCTGGAGATCATGCAATAAAGGTATTTAATACCATGGACTTTGATGATGATGTGGATGATTTTGAATTGCTCAAAGAAAAGTTTAGAGAGTACTGTGAGCCAAGAAAGAATATTACGTATCTGAGGCATATGTTTTTCACGAGAGCACAGGGACTGAACGAAACCATTGATGCATACGTGACTGACTTGAAAAATAAGGCGAAAGACTGTTAATTTGGATGATTACCTGATGACTTGATTAAAGATCGCATTGTCTGTGGTGTTAACAATGACACTCTGAGAGCTAGGCTTCTCAGGGAAACGGATCTGAACCTAGCAAAGGCTGTGGATATCTGTCGTGCCAACGAAATAACACAAAGCCATATGAAAGTGCTGTATGAAGAAGCAGAAGTAGTTGTGAACAAAATCACGAAAACCAAGTCAACTGTCAGACAGGCGAATATCAAGCACACAGGGAAAGAGAAGGAAGAATGCACGAGATGTGGTTATATACATGAGCCAAGGAAGTGTCCGGCATATGGCAAAATTTGTAATGAGTGCTCACGGAAGAACCATTTTAGCCACATGTGCAAAACACCAAAACAAAAAGGCAAACCTAGAAAATTGGAGAAAAAAGTCCATGAGATAGAACAACAAGAAAATGCTGAATTGTTTATGGGTACCATTGAAATTAAACGAAGTGAGCAAACAGCTAGCAAATGGCTGGCACAAATAAATACAGTCTCTACCATGGAAAGTGAAAACAAGAAATGGACTCAAGAATTCAAAATAAACAACTGCATACTTACCTTTAAGCTAGACACAGGAGCAGAGTGCAACGTGTTGTCCTATAAAGACTTTGAAAAAGCCTCTAACAAGACAACACCACTGAAGAAGTCAAACTGCTCGTTAGTTACATATTCTGGCCACACGATGGAGCCAAAGGGTAAGGCAAGGCTCAAATGTGGTTACAAAGAAAATGAGTTTGAGCTAGAATTCCAAATTGTAGATGAGGTCTCACCAGCTATCTTAAGAAGAGAAGCATGCTCAAAACTAGGACTGATTAAAAGAGTTTACAAAGTAGAGAACAAAGACCAAACTGACATTCTGAGTGAATACAAAGATGTGTTTACTGGTTTAGGATGCGTACCAGGACTGCTCCAGTCATTCACGCACCACGGAAAGTACCCATAGCACTAAAGGACAGGGTCAAAATGAAACTGAAACGAATGGAAGATCTTGGAGTTATTGTGAAGCAAACCGAGCCCACTGATCGGGTTAATTGTATGGTTACGGTAGTGAAGCCAAAGAAACTCAGGATCTGCATCGATCCAAAAGATCTTAACAAAGCCATAAAGAGAGAACACTACCCATTGCGCACAGTCGAACAAATAGTAGCTGAGATGCCAAATGCCAAAGTATTCTCAGTTCTTGATGCCAATCATGGGTTTTGGCAAGTACAGCTGGATGAAGAGAGCTCCAAACTACGTATTTTCAACACTCCTTTTGGGAGATACCATTTTTTTTGAGTCTTCCATTTGGCAAAGTGTCAGCTCCAGAAGTGTTTCAAAAGTGCATTGCACAAAGACTAGAAGACTTAAATGGAGTTGTGAACATAGTGGATGACATTCTGGTGTGGGGTGAAGACATGGAACAACATGACAAGAGACTAAGACAACTGCTAGATAGAATTAGAAACATTAACCTAAAGTTGAATAAAGACAAATGCAAGATCAGGACGACCGAAGTCAGCTATGTTGGACACATTCTGACTGCAGATGGGTTGAAGCCAGACAAAGAGAAAGTCAGAGCGATACAGAACATGCCAGAGCCAGCGGACAAAGCTGCACTAATGAGGTTCTTAGGCCTGCTTCAGTAACTGGCCAAGTTTGTTCCACACATGTCAGACATCAGTGCTCCGCTACGGAAACTTCTAGAGGGTGATGTAGCTTGGCACTGGGAGTAAAAACAACAGAAGAGCTTTGAAAGACTGAAGTGACTGAAGTCACCTGTGAGTACTTCGATTTCAACAAAGAGGTAATGCTGTCAGTGGATGCAAGCGCTGAAGGTCTGAGAGCAGTGTTGCTGCAAGAAGGACATCCGGTGGCATTTGGTTCAAGGTCTCTTACAGAGCGTCAGAAAAGATATGCCCAAATAGAAAAATTGTCTATGGCTGCGAAAAGTTCCATCAGTATGTCTATGGGAAGACAGTACAAGTGGAGACGGATCATAAGCCCCTGGAGACAGTGTTCAAAAAGTCTCTCCAAAAAGCTCCTCCAAGACTCCAGAGAATGCTGATGAGATTGCAGCTCTATGATTTACATGTCAGCTACAAGCCTTGCAAAGAGTTGTACATAGCAGACATGCTGAGCCGAGCCTACCTAAAAGAACAATCCGAGCCACTCCTGGAAGATGAGTTACAAGTTCATTCTTTGTCAGTTTGTTTGGCAATTTCAAAAGAGAAGCTGAATACATTCAGAACTGCAACAGCAGAAGATGAAGCATTCCAAATGGTCATGGAAGTAGTTCAGTCAGGATGGCCTGCAGGCATACAACAAGTTTCAGCAGACATAAGAAAGTACTGGACTTTCAGAGAAGAACTTACCTGTTCCGACGGGTTACTCTTCAAGAACTGGCGAATTGTTGTTCCACAAAGCTTGAGAGCAGACATGTTAGCAAGAGTTCATGAATCTCATCTCGGTATTGTTAAATGTAAGGAGAGGGCAAGAGATGTCATGTTCTGGCCCAGCATGGCAAAGCAAATTGAGGATGATGTGTTGAAGTGTGCTATCTGTAATACTTTCAGATGGAGTAACACCAAAGAGCCACTCATCTGCCATGACATTCCAGACAGAGCATGGGCGAAAGTAGGAGTAGACTTGTTCCACTTTGACAGAGGTGAATATCTACTGTGTGTGGATTACTTTTCTAAGTTTCCGGAGATTGCCAAACTCACACAGACAACAAGCAGACATGTTGTGACAGCTCTCAAATCCATCTTTGCGAGACATGGGATCCCGGATGAAGTGGTGTCGGACAATGGTCCACGATTCTCAGGTGCAGAATTTGGAGCATTTACAGAAAACTGGGAGTTTGTACATACCACCTCCAGTCTTGGATTTCCGCAGTCAAATGGACAAAGTGAACGAACAGTCCAGACAGTAAAGAACCTGTTGTAACTGCCCATAGTGCTGTTACTATGGGTCTACAGTAGGTTGCAGGTCTACTACAGCCCTCTAGGGGCACTAAGCTGCTCTTCTCCTCTAACTTAACTACAGGTGTAGTATTAGAGGGAGAGTAATGTTTGGTTAGGAGGAAGCATGGCCTTCTTCTTATGCTATCTGCAATGCTGAAGAGTCCAGATTGAGAAATGTGTGTGTTTCAAGCTCAATCAATGTAAGTGTTTATCTGTTTGGTTTTTTCTCGTGTTTTTTTTCCAGTTGACTTTATATATGATTTGTAATTTGTTTCTCATTTTTGCTTCATGTTGAATGTGTTTGTTAACATGCTAACCCTCAGTTTGTATTCTAGAAGGACTCAGTCGTGAGGGGGCAGTCGTGGCCTAATGGATAGAGAGTCGGACTTGCAACCCGAAGGTGAACCTGAAGGTTGTGGGTTTGAATCTCAGGTCCGAACCCTGAACCTGAAGGTTGTGGGTTCGAGTCTCAGGTCAAAACCACCCTCAATACCACGACTGAGGTGAGACCCTTGAGCAAGGCACCGAACCCCAAAACTGCAGCAAAAAAAGGCTGCCCACTGCTCCGATGCAGAGCACAAATTCCGAGTATGGGTCACCACACTTGGCCACAAGTCACTCCACTCCACTCCACTCCACTCCACTCTTTTATATTGGTAGTTTTACTACTGGTATTCTCATTGTGTGAATACTGGAAGCATTCTTGTGCTAAGATTGCTACTTCACACCCTATCGTGGACTCCTTGGGATTATACGCTCAAGTCAGAAATGTTGGCCTGGAAGCACATGGTGGATGGTGGTTCGTTTGGACAACCAGTGGTTTCTCATTGACCTTTGTATCTTCATCATCATCGTCAACGTCATCATCAATCAACGATAAGTACCCTAGTCATTCATCAAAAGACATTTGGGTCTCACACTGGACAATGTGCAGGTTTACTTGTCATCCATAATTCACACCTTTTGCTCCAAATGGGTCCATTTATACAAGTTTTTGAGCCTGCTGATTTCTTTTGTTTGTTTGTTTTTTTTGCCCTTATTGTTCATGCCATTTTCTAATTTTCAATAATAATTTCAAAAACCCCATCTGTGTGGTTATTATTTAAAGTGAATATTATGAATCTTATGAAAGAGAGGGGGGAATGGTTACACTGTTAAAGAAAGCACAGGAGAGCCAAAGAGATCCTTATACTGCTCTATTGGAGTACAGAAATGCTCCTTTGGATGGTGTGAAACTATCTCCTGCACAGCTGCTCATGGGTTGAAGACTGAAAACAAAACTGCCTACATCAGCACAGCTGTTGAGACCACAACTTTACAGAAATGTGCATAAGAGCATCAAGGGCAGGCAGCTGAAACAAAAACGTTACTTTGATTGTGGAGCAAAACAATTACCACTTATAGCAGACAGAGAGAAAGTGAAAGTAAAAGTCAGAAACAACTGGCAACCAGCAATTGTGTTGAGGAGTCATGAAAAACCCAGATCATATGTGATTCAAACGCCTGATGGAAACACCTTAAGGAGAAACCGGCAACACCTGCTGAAAACCAGAGAAATGACTTTTCCACAACCACACTCTCTAGATTTAGAGGAATTTTCTTCACTAAACAGTGAACCTGCAGATAGTGGTACTCCAGTGCAATCACCCGCACTGACACCAGTGAAAAGACCTGTAACACTAACTGTGGACAAGGAAGAACAGGTCAAAAGGTCACAATGTGGTAGACTGATTAGACCACCAAAACTCTATTCTCCATGAAAGCATTGTGGATGTGTAAAGTGTAAAGAGTTGTTCATACTTAGTAGGTGAATGAATTATTAAAATACATGTTATACAAATATTACATGTACAACATAACCGCATCACTTTTTAAACAATTACACACCTTATTAATGAAAATAGTGCTCCAGTTAGGATGGGACAGTAGATGGAGCTGTGTGTGTGTGTGTGTGAGAGAGAGAGAGAGAGAGAGAGAGAGAGAGAGAGAATAAGCTTGTTTTCCTCATCTAACGCTTCATACATATTATTCTTAAAGTTAACACCTAACTCTGACACTGGCTTTTATATGGAAAAAATAATAATTAAGTTGTTTCCTGAGGTATTAAATAGAATCTTTTGACACACAGTTCTAACAAAATATATAAAATAACAAAAGTTATATTAGCTCACCTAGGACCCAGGTAGAACTCAAACAGCAGCTCATTTCATGCCCAGCTGTCATAGATCAGTCATAACCCAATAAATACTAAATCCTATGTGACCATGTACAAACCCCGATTCCAATGAAGTTGGGATGTTGTGTAAAATGTAAATAAAAACAGAATACAATGACCTGCAAATCCTTGTTGACCCATATTCAATCGAAAACACCACAAAGACAAGATATGCAACGTTCAAACTGAAGATTCTTTTGGGCCATCTCCCGGTACCTCTCCAGGCGGTCTCTCATCTCCAAGATGTACTGGACAATGCCTTTCTCTGTCTTTGTTGCCTTATCCGAGGCCGTGGCCTCCCAGCTCTTCCGCAGGAGGTCTAGCGGGCCTTGGACCTCCCATCCATACAGAAGCTCAAATGGGGAAAAGCCCGTCGATGCTTGGGGTACCTCCCTGTAGGCGAACAGCAGAAATGGCAGCCACTTGTCCCAGTCCCTTCCAGTATCAGACACGAACTTGCGAAGCATGTTCTTTAGTGTTTGATTAAACCTTTCCACTAGTCCGTCAGTTTGTGGGTGATAAGGGCTGGTCTTGATTGCAGTAATTCCTAGCTGCCGATGTAAAAGCTTCATCAGCTGTGACGTGAAATTAGTCCCCTGGTCTGTGAGGATTTCCTCTGGTATCCCCACCCTAGAGAATAGCTGGACGAGAGCATTGATAATCTTGGGTGTAGTAATGGACCGAAGAGGAAACGCCTCAGGATACCTTGTTGCATAATCGCTGATGACCAGGATGTATTGATGCCCGGCACTGCTCTTCTCCAGGGGTCCCACAATGTCCATGGCGATATGCTGGAAAGGGACAGATATCACAGGTAGAGAACGTAAGGGTGCCCTATCCTGTCAACGCACAGCACTGGTTTTTTGGCATGTGGGGCATGTGGTGCAGTAATTCTGAACATCAGTGTACATGGAGGGCCAAATAAATCGTGAGCTTATGCGAGCATATGTTTTATGAAGTGCCATATGACCTGCCCAGGGAACACTGTGTGCTAGGTGTAAAACAACAGGACGGCAACATGTAGGTACAACCAAACGGGTGAATTCAGGGGTTTGCATATACAGTACATCATTAATGACTACATACTTTTCCCCACACAAGTCAGCTTGGTTCCCCTTAAACGCTTTATCAAACAGTAGTTTTAAGGATACATCAGCTCTCTGTAATTTTGCAATATTCTCCGGGACCTTCCAGCCATGAACTTCAAGACCCTCAGTTTGGATCTTAGGAGCCGGGGCACCAAGACCTTTCTCTAGTCGTCGTTGACGACGTGTCTTTCTGGGGCCTTTAGTCCCACCTTGCAACAGACTATGGTGGAAGTCTGGCAATGGCTGCAGACCTGCTTTAACCTGGGCCCGTGTCACAACAGGACAAGCAACATTGGCAGAAGTATTTACACAGTCTTTCCCCGATTGTAACAGTTCCGTAAGCACTGGCAAATCTCTCCCCAAAATCATGTCAGCAGGTAAATCGTCCACAATAGCCACATTCAACATATAAATCTGATCTTGTACACATACATTAACATCTGTCTGAGGGTACTGCTTTACATCCCCATGAACACATTGTACAGTGACCAGCTTAACAAATGGAACATGTGGCATATGACTTCTTTTAAGTAATGATACCGAGCTACCAGTGTCCAACAGAGCATTTAAACATTGTCCATTTACAGTCACTTGAACATATTGTGTCCTATGTGCATTGTCCTCCTCAATGTCCTCCTCTCCTGGAACATAGCAAAAGCCAGTTAGTTTGGATTTACGAACTGGACACACTGTCGCTTTGTGGCCTGGTTGTTGACAATAAAAACAGACAAGTCTTTTTTCAGGAGCTACTTTCTGTCCATGAGTTACGTTTAAGCCACCCTGAGGTCCCTCAAAGCTACTGGGAGCATTTTTAAAGTTACCTTTCATGGGTTGAGAGCGCTGACTTCCACAGTGAGCATTGATGTACTGCTGAGCCAGTTTTGCAGCATAAAGTCCAGTGGTGGGCTCATGTTCCTTCACCCACACTCTGATCTCATGTGGAAGAACACGGAGTAGCTGTTCTAAGACAATTGTCTCACCGATTTCCTCCTTTGTATGCAGCTCAGGCCTCACCCAACGACAGTACAAGTTCCGCAACTGATGGTAGGTCTCAGTTGGTGATTCCCCAGCTGGAGTAAAAGCAGCACGGAACCGCTGACGGTAGGTTTCTGGAGAGATGTTGAATTTCTCCAGCAGAGCCTCCTTAGGTCGGTGTAGTTCTCTGCTCTGTCCTCGTCCATAGCCAGGTAAGCCTCTAGCGCTGGCCCGGTTAACAGTGGAACAAGACGATAACTCCACTCATTCTCTGGCCACCTCCAGGTTCTAGCAAGACGCTCAAACCGATGCAAGAAGTTCTCAATGTCTTTCCCCTGCTGGAAGACTGGTAACTTCGGCTCTGTTCGTAGCGTTGGCTGGTTGCTGGGTCCCAGGACGGTTGGTGAGTCTGACACAGAGGTCCTGTCTCTCTGGTGAGCTGTACCTCTGCGAGGGCCTGGCGTTGGGAAGTCCATCCGTGGACTGCCGGCATCGCTTGTCTCTTCGGATGGACGGACCGCTTGCAAGATGGACTCACGTAGATTCTGTAGCTCCAGAAGATAACGTTTCTCTCTCTGCTCTTGTGCGTCAAGGAAGTCCCGCATCACAGCTACCATCCCACCTCCGGATGAGACAGGTAAAAACCTGGCCAGCAGGAGCCATCTCTGCTCTTCAGGACTGTTTTGAACACACTGACTGGCACATGTTCAGGAAAGTGGCAACTGACGGCGACTTCACCGACTTGGAGGAATACGCGACATCAGTGACCAGCTATATTAGCAAGTGCATTGATGACGTCACCGCCTCCAAGACCATCACCTCACGCTCCAACCAGAAGCCGTGGATGACTGCAGAGGTGCATGCGTTTCTGAGGACTCGAGACTCCACCTTCAGAGCAGGCGATAAGGTGGCCCTAAGAACAGCAAGGGCCAAACTGTCCCGGGCCATCAGAGAGGCGAAGCGCGCACACACCCAGAGAATCCACGACCACTTCAAGACCAGCAGAGACACCCGGCGCATGTGGCAAGGCATCCAGAACATCACCAACTACAGGTCATCACCATCTGCCTGTGACAGTGATGCCTCCCTCCCAGATGCGCTGAACAACTTCTACGCTTGGTTCGAGGCACAGAACGGCGTGACGGCGAGGAAGACCACCCCTTCTCCCAATGACCAGGTGCTGTGTCTAACCACGGCTGACGTGAGGAAGACTCTACACAGAGTCAACCCACGGAAGGCTGCTGGACCAGACAACATTCCTGGCAGGGTGCTCAGGGGATGTGCAGACCAGTTGGCAGATGTTTTCACGGACATCTTCAACACCTCTCTGTGCAGCACCGTTGTCCCGACCTGCTTCAAGGCCACCACCATCGTCCCTGTGCCAAAGAAGTCTTCAGTGTCCTGCCTCAATGACTACCGTCCCGTTGCACTTACACCCATCATCATGAAGTGCTTCGAGAGGCTCGTCATGAGGCACGTCAAGACCCTGCTGCCTCCCTCACTGGACCCCCTGCAAATCGCTTACCGCCCCAACCGCTCAACAGATGATGCCATCACCACCACCCTCCATCTGGCCCTCACCCACCTGGACAATAAAGACACTTATGTTAGAATTCTGTTCAAAGACTTCAGTTCAGCATTCAACACAATCATTCCTCAGCACTTGATCGGAAAGCTGAACCTGCTGGGCCTGAACACCTCCCTCTGCAACTGGATCCTGGACTTCCTGACTGGGAGACCTCAGTCAGTCCGGATCGGGAACAGCATCTCCAACACCACCACACTGAGCACTGGGGCCCCACAGGGCTGTGTGCTCAGTCCACTGCTGTTCACTCTGCTGACTCACGACTGTGTAGCAATGCACAGCTCGAATCATATCAAGTTCGCCGATGACACGACCGTGGTGGGTCTCATCAGCAAGAATGACGAGTCAGCATACAGAGAGGAGGTGCAGCGGCTAACGGACTGGTGCCAAGCCAACAACCTGTCTCTGAATGTGGACAAAACTAAAGAGATGGTTGTTGACTTCAGAAGAGCACAGAATGACCACTCTCCGCTGAACATCGATGGCTCCTCCTTGGAGATCGTCAAGAGCACCAAGTTTCTTGGTGTTCACCTGGCGGAGAACCTCGCCTGGTCGCTCAACGCCAGCTCCATAACAAAGAAAGCCCAGCAGCGCCTGTACTTTCTGCGAAGGCTGAGGAAAGAACATCTTCCACCCTCCATCCTCACCACGTTCTACAGAGGGACTATCGAGAGCATCCTGAGCAGCTGCATCACTGCCTGGTTTGGGAATTGCACTGTTTCAGATCGCAAGACCCTGCAGCGGATAGTGAGGACAGCTGAGAAGATCATCGGGGTCTCTCTTCCCTCCATCACAGACATTTACACCTCTCGCTGCACCCGCAAAGCCACCAGCATTGTGGATGATCCCACACACCCCTCACGCACACTCTTCACACTCCTGCCATCTGGTAAACGGTACCGGAGCATTCGGGCCCTCACAACCAGACTGCAACAGTTTCTTCCCTCATGCCATCAGACTCCTAAATACCTAGAACTGGACTGAAGGAACACACACACACACACACACACACATATATACACACACAACTGAACTGGTCCAAAGGAACTCACGCATACATACATACATATATATACACACAATGGAACATCCTCTATGCACATGCACTGCACATGTTTTGCACATGTCTTATTATTGCTGCTACTTCTATGTTTACACTGTTTACACTACCTCAGCTGTAATATTTGCAATACTGTCACTTTATCACTTTCAACAGGACTGTGTACTGGTCGGCGTCGTAGTTATGTACTGTCTGTTCTGTCTTGTGCTGTCTGCACATGTTTGCACTTGTGCACTTTACGTTTAATTTATGTAATTTATGTAGTCCCCGTAGTTCTGTGTTGTTCTGTGTTGTCTTATGTGGCACCTTGGTCCTGGAGAAACGTTGTTTCGTTTCACTGTGTACTTGTATATGGCTGAAATGACAATAAACTACACATGACTTGACTTGACTTGAAGGGAAAGGTGGGTCCCTTTAAACCACGTTTCAACTGGTTTGGCAAGCAAAGTCCTCTTAAGACGTAAAAACCAATATGTGTGTATGTGTGTGTGTGTGTGTGTGTTTGTCTGCGAAATACTTAGAATGATTCATAGCAAGTGGTAAAATCCAGCGGAATGAGCGTCTGTATCACAGTCTACACTATATAGCCAACTGGGTTCAGCTATTTCAGCCACACCCACTGCTAACAGGTGCATAAAATCAAACATATGCAATCTCCGTAGACAAACATGGACAGTAGAATGGGTGGACTGAAAGCCTCAATGACTTTCAGCACAGCACCTTTGCAACAAGTCAGTTTGTCTGACTTCTTCCCTGCTGGAGCTGCGCCAGTCAATTTTAAGTGCTATTATTCACATTATCATTCACAGGGCTTCCCTGCGCCAGTGAGACACCTAGAACACAATGCAGCTCGTTCTCCATCAAACTCAGTTGTGGATGATGGTAAGCATGGTTGGCACAGTCCATGCTAACAGACACATGTAATTGAACCTGCAAAATCTGGACCAGGGCCTCCGGTTTGCCCTTCGACATCAAGCTAAACCCACAAGCAAAAAGCCTAAGAGCTGAAGCATAGCACAACTACTGTTAAGTCATCAATAAAGCAATAGAGCTGGTTATGAAAACTGAATGAGTAATTTATTATTTAAAATGCAGAGAGTACAGTCTCTCAGGTTGGTGAACTATATCCTATTGATCGTGTCTTCACAGCAACCAATGAGAGTAAGGGGGTGTTCTTGTTTATAAAAACTCCTCAAATTGAGACACTGCTTGACCATATAACAACAATCATCACCAGAGCATCTTCACAAAGTTGTGTCTGTGTTGCTGTCATTGTGCAGGTGTGTAAAACTATTCAAACTTAATTATTAACCTTACCTAAATTTCCTGTCTGATTGTTAAGTGAAGTGTTTGGTGAAAGTTAATAGCTGTTGCAATTATTTTGGAGTGTTTTTTACTGTAAACTGGCAGAGATGAAATCAGTAAAATGTAATGAATAAATTGCAGTCTGATGTTAAGTGTGCTATTTAGACAGAAATTTGATTTATGCAGTGTAATCTCCACACAAAATACCACTGAAGATTAATATTTTGATCTGGAGATTAATATCTTGATCTGAAGATTAATATCTTGAAAGTGAAATAGAATTAAAGAAGTGATTTTGGAAAAATTCTGAAAAAGGCATAGCCATTAAATGGTAGATAATTTGCATAAGAGACAGACATGTTGACTGGAGACATTCAAGAGGAACTGAGATGTGTGGATTTTTTTGTGGTTTTCACTCTGCATTATCTCTGTCTTTCCTTTTCAGAACCATGAGCAGGAACTTCTTGTCCACGATGAGCTTAAGAAGGGAGACTACCTGTTATCCAACAACCGAGAGTACAAGGCAGTCTTTCAGGTAACAAACTCTGAAACAAATGTTACAGAAAAGCTAGGAGAGATAGCCTGTGCCATTTCATTAACCTTTGGTTTGTTTGCTGCTGTTCACTGTTCATAAGATGATCTCCCATGTCTTGTTTTAGGAGGACGGGAACTTTGTGGTCTACGGCTGGAGGCCAGTTTGGCAGTCTAACACTGCGGGCAATACGAATGCTCGACGGCTGATCAT
The DNA here is from genome assembly GCF_027358585.1 of Pangasianodon hypophthalmus. NCBI lineage: Eukaryota > Metazoa > Chordata > Actinopteri > Siluriformes > Pangasiidae > Pangasianodon > Pangasianodon hypophthalmus. Next base: position 1,599,260 of record NC_069715.1, read on the forward strand.
GCAGGGAGACTGCAACCTTGTCATGTATAATCCAGACTCAGCTGTGTGGCAGACCAACACCCACTGATCCAATGTCAAAATGTGCCGTTTGACTTTGAAAAACGACGGCATTCTGGCTGTCGAGAATGATGGCGAGATGTTGTGGCAATCTACAAAAAGTAATTAAAAGTAATGAAGCAATCTCTGAGTTTCATTTCTCTCCAATAAAATTGTCAATAAAGTACACAAATCTGAATGACTCTGTGTGGGTATTATTATTATTATTATAATACTACGATCACATCTAATTCTAATTTTATATATACACACACATATATATATATATATATATATATATATATATATATATATATATATATATATACACACATACAGTGGAGATCAAAATTAGAGAACAATTTATAAACACTTGATTTTTTCAGGAATAATGTAATCTTCATTGCTCAACATTTGAAGGAATTTTTGTTGTGGCTATACCATGCTAATAGAACAGTGTTTTACAAAATAACCAAGGCACTTCAACAAAAACCTTTATTTTGTAGAAAACACAATGATCAAAATTAGAGAACAGCAATGACTGTAGCACAGAGAAAGATAACAACTAAAATTTCTGAAGGTTACAACAGTCAACAATTAGTAGGAATTGTACAGGCCCTTGCTTTGAATGACTTCAGCACATCTGCGGCCACAGGACGTCACTAGTCTCTCACACTGCTCTGGTGTGATTTTGGTCCACTCTTCTTCCAGTTCGGTGACTGTAGTGGGTTTCTTGGCCATAACTTTGTCGACAAGGATTTTCCAGAGGTTTTCTGTTGGGTTTAGATCAGGACTCTGGGCTGGCCATTTCATTATTTCAATGTTTTCAGCTTCAAGGAACTGCTTTACCCATTTTGCTGTGTGACAGAGGGCACTGTCGTGCATGAAAATTGCTGGCTGTTTGGGTGATGAACGCAGGGAAGGAACCGCATGTTGTTGAAGAAGGGTCTGATAAACATTTGCATTCACTCTGCCATGTAGCTGTACAAGTTGCTCAACTCCTGCTGCAGAAAACATCCCCCAAACAATGACACTTCCCCCTCCACCTTTCACTGACTTCTTTACACACAGTGGGTTCAGTCTTTCCCCAGTTTGACGACGAACATAATGTTTCCCATCGGACCCAAATAAATTAAACTTGCTTTCATCACTAAAGTGAACTTTGGACCAGTTCTCCTCTGTCCACACAACATGCTCCTCAGCAAAGGTTAGTCTAGCCTTTTGATTCTTTCTGCTAATGAGAGGTTTGGTCACTGCAGAGTGGGCTTTCAGTCCAAATTCTCTTAAACGTTGAGACACTGTATGACGAGACAGATCCTTACTCTGTTCAGCGCTGAAGTGGCGAGCAATCCCAGCTGCAGTGTTGAACCGATTGCCCATTGAGATTCTCCGTATTATCCTGTCCTTTCTTCATTTGTCTTTCGTGGATGACCAGGCTTCTTGGGGGACTTGAATGAGTTTGTGATGTTGTAAAGATGCAATATTCTAGAAATCAAAGATTTGGAATGACCAACTTCTCTTGCTATGACTGAAAGGGTCATCCCTTTGGCCTTCATCTGGACAACCTGCTGCCGGAGGGTTTCAGTCACTTTAGAACGGCTCAACCTTCTTGCAAAGTCAGTGAAAACTGGAAAGTTAGGCTGCCAGTTAAATAGGGTTTGTCAGATAATTAAAGAAATTAGCACCAGTTGCCAGATTAACACCAATAACTGGGAGGGATCTGAAAGTGTTCTCTAATTTTGATCAGTGTTCTTTTTCAAATCTCATTGGAGTTTTTTATTCTGTGCTTCAAAATATATATAACTCATGAAATATGCTTTACAAAACTAAGCAGTGACCTTGAAATTTAGGAAATTGTAGGTTGTTCTCTAATTTTGATCTCCACGGCATATATATATATATATATATATATATATATATATATATACACACGTAAAACTTTCCTAAAAGACACATTTACCTTTACCTGTTATCATGTGACTGAAAAGGAGTAACCTAATGTAGCTAGCCAATAATGTTAAAACCTTTCCAAATGTTTCCAAAAAAATTTAAAAGCCGTAAGGTTAATCATCAGTTCTCTGACACGTCTTTTTAAATGTCGTCTTGATTTTTTTGGACTGCAGTTTAAACCCTGTTTCGTTTTGGGTTATGTTTGAGACAACAGAAAAGTGTGAGAACTTCCTGCAGGAAGTAAATGAAGAAAAAGAACAGAATCTCTTCCGTCAAGGGATAAAATGCAATCATTATCAAAATGCCAAATCAGATATATTACCTCAAACATATACTTTCAAAAGACATAAAAGCAGACTATGATCAGCTGGGACTATTTTTGTAATGTATATATATATATATATATATATATATATATATACATATATTTACATTTACTACTTTTATTTTCTGTATCAGCCTGCAGTCAGATCCCACGGAAACACACACACACACACGCATCTCACCTACACATACACATCATGTTGTTTGTGCCAAGTATGCACCACCATATGCAGCAGTGCATGAGCTTACCAGTGCTTTCTTTCTTATAAGAATGTACAGAATTGTTGATTTGGCCACTCTTAAAGTTTTTTCAATCTCTCTGATAGGATTCTTTTGTTTTTTCAATCCTAATGATGGCCTCTTTCACTTGCATTGAGATCTCCTTGGACTTCATATTGGTAGCTCCAGTCGAACAGCTGCCAAATGCCAACTCAATACCTGAAATCAACTCCAGACCTTTTATCTGCTTCATTTGTCTTGAAGTAACGAGGGAATGGACCGCACCTGGTCAATTACCTTCTTGTCAGTCAATTGTCCAAATGCCTTTGAGCCCCTGAAAATGGAAGTACTTTGCTTAAAATGGCTGTAATTCCTAAATGGTAAGTGCCATATTTTTGTGGAACCTCTTAAAATAAAGCTGAAAGTCTACACTTCAATCACACCTTGATTGTTTTATTTCAAATCCATTGTGGTGGTGTACAAAGGCAAAATCACAAAACCTCCATCACTGTCCAAATACTTCCGTACCTGACTGTATATACACACACGCACATAAAATTTTCCTAAAAGACACATTTACCTTCACCTGTTATCATGTCACTGAAAAGGAGTAACCTAATCTAGCTAGCCAGTAATGTTAAAACCTTTCCAAATGTTTGAAAAAAGTTCTAAATGCTCAAAAAGTTCAAAAATTCCTAACTACCAATTATTTAATTTTAAACTCAGAGCGTATCAGACGCCACAGATTTTACACTGGACAGGCAGCAAATCCAGAGTGTTAGGTTCACTAGGATCAGATCAGTCTTATGGTTTGGGAATTTTCAAGAAGGTGTGATCTATAGTATAAAAAGTTTAAAATATATATACCTTAAAAGCCCTGGAGGCAGCACTTCTCTGACACATCTTTTTAAATGTCATCTAGATTTTATTGCCCTGTGTTTGGTTTTAGTTTGAGACAAAAGAAAATTGTGAGAACTTCCTGCAGGAAGAAAAAGAACAAAACCTCTTTTGTCACGCAATTTTTTTTTTATCAAAACGCCAAATCAGACATATTACCTCAAACAAACACTCTCAAAATACATAGCAGGCAACAATCAGCTGGGACTTTTTTTTACATATATTAATGTTTTTAAAAAAATTAAATACTTTTTAAATGACTCCTTAGCTTGTCTTCTCAATTCTGTTTACTTTTTTAATGTACTACAGTATGGTGTATGTTGTAATACAATCCTAGGGGAGGTGTTTTTAAAGAAGTGGTCTATGTCACCTTTTCTAACAACCCTCAGGTATGGTGTGGAACACTTCCAACATTTCCTCAGAAGGCAATCAGATTCCACAGAAACTCATCAACACACACCCACACACACGTTTGAACTCACAATTGCATGGCTAATGTCACTCATCTCACCCACACATACGCATCATGTTGGTGTGTGTTTGTGCCAAGTATGCACCACCATATGCAACAATGTGTGTATGGTTTTGTTAATGCTGACATGTGTGTGTGTGTGTGTGTGTGTGTGAGAAACAAAGTCACACTGCGAGGTGAGAAGCGTGTTATTTTAATGGAAAATATTTCAGTTATTTTCATACAAATAATCACCACACAGTCGAGGACGAATCCCAGCAGAAGAATTTAACTTACTCTATAGAAAAGAAAAAATGTTTTATGTTCAAACAGTTATTAAAACTGCACACAGTGAGTAAGTGTGCACTTTTTTAGGGCACTTTATTAAAGATTTGGAGGTGTACTCAGAGCTGAGTTGAGAGCGCAGTCATGATTTAATCATGAAATCACACACATCACTATTCAGACCTCAGACGTAACTACAGACTTCAGACTTGCTATTCGGACATCAGAGGATCTTAATCAGAGACACTGTTTATCTCCAGGACTCAACTGTTTAGGAATAAAATGATGAATGAACTTAAAGTTTCTCTGTAAGCATAGCAGATAAGTGCTTGGTCAGATTATCCTTCAAACTGTGGTCATGTTTTCTTTACAGGAGAGTGAATCGAGTTAGCTTATCAGATTAAAAGCGTGATAAAATCACCTACATCTTGTAGAACACCTGAACCACGTTCATGCACAATGTGCACAAGTACTTAAATCACGTTTGTATAGCACTTCTTGTTTATCGTTCCATCTGTGCCATGTTTATCTTGATTCCGTGCGTGTCTAGTTTGTGTTTTTGTTACATAGCTCTAGCCCTTGTTCTCATGTGTTTCACAATTAATAAAAGTCCCCGCATTTGCATCTGTCTCCAAACCATCCATGACAAGTATGTTCATTAATTTGTGTGAATTCCTAACTGCCAGAAAAAAAACCGTCTTGGGCGTTTCTACTCAAGAAGAATCTGGCAGTCTATTTTTCTTCATGATCTTTAGTGACAGGCTGCTCCACCCCACGTGTGTGAAGGAGCGGTATCGCATGTCCTTCCTCCCTGCTGCTGTGAGACTGTACAACCAGCACTGCTCCCAGCAGACCCCACCACTTAACTGGACAATAAATCTCTGGTACTAAATTGGACAATAAATCGTTGGTAACCCCCCATCTCATGGGAACAGTGCAATAATGCAGTTTGGTCACTTTAATACTGTTGTGTGTTTGTGTTTTTGGGCATTCTTGGTGTGTCTTTTGTATATTTTTATACTTATATATTTTTTATATCTTCATATCTGCTGCTGTAACAATGCAAATTTCCCCATTGGGGACGAATAAAGGATTACCTTACCTTACCTTACCTTACCTCACCTTACCTCGCCTCACCTCACCTTACCTTATAGGAAGCTCAATCATCCTGAACAGCTACGCACTCCAACGATGGAGACTCACAATTTTCCTGTACATACTCACATAAAGTCTTTGACTCTGAATACAGCCCTTAGAAACCAGGTTCTTAAAGTTTAAGTTCTAAACTCCATTAGAGTTGAAAAAGTGAATAGTCAGTATTATATTTTTAAGGGCACGTGTAAAACGTGTCACTGCATCAGCATTTTATCTGCTTTTGTGCTGAATGAGAGTGAAATGGAGCTGGAGCATCGACTGAGTCGCAACATTTTGCGTTTCTAATGCTTTAAATTTTACTTGTGTTTTAAAACATTCAACACAAATAACAACACAACACAAAATGGATAAAGGTGCAATTATTTATAAGGTAAAATATGCACAGGGTTTTTGATTGATTTATAATCAAATGTAATTTACATTTACATTACATTACATTACAAGGATTTTTGAGCCCTTTTAGGACATGGTCCTGTTACTCAGTGCACCAGTTCACACACAGATCATTTGTATTTATGATTATTACATTAAATTTCTATAAAATTTATATAATGTTGTCATTTAAAATATGTCTAACCATGTGACTAAACCTTCATGTGATGCAAGTTTTTTTCATATCTATTTATTACATGGTGTATTATAAAGTGAATTTATTCAAACCAAACAGGAAAAGAAATGATCAAAATTGTGTCACTTGATCTCCAAGAAAATGTATTATTTGCTATTTGATCAGCTTTTCTTAGCTACATGTACATCATGGCACTGATCAGTCACCAAACCAAAGACAAAAACCCCACAAACCAGCTTCTCTCCGTGTCTCGCTCGGATCCATCTGATCCCTCAGCTCAGCGCTCGTCTATCTGTGTCCGATGATGGCGCGAGCGATCAGCTCCTTCATGATCTCATTGGTTCCGCCGTAGATGGGCTGCACACGAGCGTCCACGAAGGCTCTGAGGAAGAGAACGTGTGACAGACGCATATCAGAAACCAGCACAAAAATCCTGAAAATCGTCCTGAACATTTAGATTAAACGACTATATAGAGTGACAATGTCTAGATTGGAATATATAGAGCTCTTATTTCTAGATTAGATTGGTGTATGGGATAAAATGACCAAGGTCAAAAGTCAGATCATGAATTCAGCCCAGAATGAAGTTTATCTAATGGCATCCCCCTGCTGTTCATACAGTGACATAGAAAAGGAAGCAGTGAGGCTGCAGAAATAATAAACTACGACAATTCTATTGGACAAAAATGAAATTTCTTTCACCCGTACAGGCTGGAGTTATGGGTGTGATGTTCTACTACAACCAGGAAATCTGGAATATTTATTTATATAGCTCTATATGAAATGATGGTTGGAATTAAATGTTGGATCTCTCCTCTGATTGGCCGTTGTGTCTCACTCACTTGGCGATTGGATATTCCCACATGTAGCCCCACCCACCATGCAGCTGCAGACACTGAGTGGCCACTTTATTCTGTAACTCTGATGCCCTGAGAGAGAGAGAGAGAGAGAGAGAGAGAGAGAGAGAAAGAGAGAGAGCATGTTAAATTTAAAGAGAATGCCATTTTTACAAGAGCAAAGATTTTAATTAGAAGAATGGCATGCCCTTGCAAATCAACCCTGATTCTTATAGCATCATGAAAATCACTCATATGGATATAAATATACAGAGTGAATAAACTGGAGAGAGAGAGAGAGAGAGAGACTGACCAGTATTTCGCCATGGAGGCAGTGCTGGAGTCCAGCTTCCTCTCACTATGCAGCTGGAGACAGTTATCAATGAAAGCTCGACCCACACAGATCTCCGTCTTCAGCTCAGCTAATCTGTGCTGAACTGTCTGTACAGTGCAAGAGAAAGATTATATACACACACACATGGAACCAGGAAAAATGGCAAGCGTAAGGGTTAGAGAAACTTTGACAACGGCCAAATTGTGATGGCTAGATGACTGGGTCGGAGCATCTTTAAAACAGCAGGTCTTGTGGGGTGTTCCTGGTATGCAGTGGTTAGTACCTACCAAAGGTGGTCCAAGTAAGAACAACCGGTGAACCATCAACAGGGTCATGGATGCCCGAGGCTCACTGATGCGCGTGGGGAATGAAGGCTAGTCCGTCTGGTCTGATCCCAGAGAAGAGCTACTGTAGCACAAAATTGCTGAAAAGTTAAAGCTGGCTCTGATAGAAAGGAGTCAGAACACACAGTGCAGCGCAGCTTGCGTAGCTGCAGAGCGGTCAGAGTGTCCATGCTGACCCTTTGTCCACTGCCAAAAGTGCCTACAATGGACAGGTGAGCATCAGAACTTTACCACGGAGCAAAGGAAGAAGGTGGTCTGGTCCAATAAATCACATTTTCTTTTACATCATGTGGAAGGCCGGGTGTGTGTGTGTGTGTGTGTGTGTGTGTCACTTACCTGGGGAAGAGATGGCACCAGTATGCACTATGGGAAGAACGCAAGCTGGCGGAGGCAGTGCGATGCTCTGGGCAATGTTCTGCTGGGAACATCTTTGGGTCCTGGCATTCATGTGGATGCTATTTTGACACATACCACCTACCTAAACATTGTTGCAGATCAGGTACACCCCTTCATGGCAACAGTATTCCCTAATGGAAGTGACCTCTTTCAGTAGGATAATACGCCCTGCCACACTGTAAAAATTGTTCAGGAATGGTTCGAGGAACATGACAAAGAGTTCAAGGTGTTGACTTGGCCTCCAAATTCCCCAGATCTCAATCCAGTTGAACATCTGTGGGGTGTGCTGGCCATCAAGTCCAATCCATGGAGGCCCCACTGTGCAACTTACAGGAATTAAAGGATCTGCTGTTAACGTCTTTGTGCCAGATACCACAGCACACCTTCAGGGATCTAGTGGATTTTCCACAAAAATATGGCACTTACCATTTAGGAATTACAGCCATTTTAAGCAAAGTACTTCCATTTTCAGGGGCTCAAAGGCATTTGGACAATTGACTGACAAGAAGTTAACTGACCAGGTGCGGTCCATTCCCTCGTTACTTCAAGACAAATAAAGCAGATAAAAGGTCTGGAGTTGATATCAGGTATTGAGTTGGCATTTGGCAGCTGTTCGAATGGAGCTACCAATATGAAGTCCAACGAGATCTCAATGCAAGTGCAGGAGGCCGTCATTAGGCTGAAAAAACAACATAAATCTATAAGAGAGATAGTAAAAACCTTAGGTGTGGCCAAATCAACAGTCAAAACATTCTTAAAAACAAAGAAAGCACTGGTGAGCTCAACAACATTGAAAAGCCTGGAAGACCATGAAAGACAACTAAAGTGGATGATCACAGAATCCTTTCCTTGGTGAAGAAAAATCCCTTCACAACATCAACAGAAGTCAAGAATACTCTGGAGAAGGTAGGCGTATCATTGTCAAAATCTACAATCAAAAGACACCTTAATGAATGTAAATACAGAGGGTTTACACAAGGTGCAAACCACTGGTAACATTCAAGAACAGGAAAGCCAGATTAGACTTTGCCAGAAAACATCTAAAACACCTCCCATGTTCTGGAATAAGACTCGTTGGACTGATGAAACCAAGATTAACTTGTACCAGAATGATGGGAAGAGAAAAGTAAACAGTGGTTTAAGAAAAAAAACAGAAAGAAAAGAACAGCTCATGATCCAAAGTATACCACATCATGTGTCAATTGTGGTGGAGGCAGTGTTATGGCATGGGTGTATATGGCTGCCAATGGAATGGGCTCACTGGTGTTTATTGATGATGTAACTGCTGACAGATGTAACAAGATGAATTCTGAGGTGTATAGGGCTATACTCTCTGCTCACATTCAGCCAAATGCTGCAAAACCGCTTCACAGTGCAGGTGGATAATGATCCTAAACATACTGCGAAAGCAACTCAAGACTTTTTGAAGGCAAAGAAATGGAATATTCTTCAATGGCCAAGTCAGTCGCCTGATCTCAACCCAATAGAGCTGCTTTTCACTTACTGAAGACAAGACTGAAGGCAGAAAGACCCACAAACAAGCAGCAACTGAAGGTGGCTGCAGTGAAGGCCTGGCAAAGCATCTCCAGGGAAACTCAGAATTTGAGTTTTGAGAACATGGGCTCCAGACTTCAGGCAGTCATTGACTGCAAAGGATTTTCATCCAAGTATTAAAATTATGGTTATATTTACAATTATGTCACTTTGTCCAAATACCTTTGAGCCCCTGAAAATGGAAGTACTTTGCTTAAAATGGCTGTGATTCCTAAATGGTAAATGCCATATTTTTGTGGAACCTCTTAAAATAAAGCTGGAAGTCTTGATTGATTTATTTCAAATCCATTGTGGTGGTGTATAAAGGCAAAATCACTAAAACTCTGTCATTGTCCAAATACTTCCGGACCTGACTGTATTTCTGTAAAGCTGCTTTGTGACAATGCCCATTGTTAAAAGCGCTATAAACAAACAAAACTGAATTGAATTGAATGTTTAAATGCCAAGAAACAACTAATAACAGCTCTTAACCTCATTAAAATACCTGGAGGGTTAGGGTTAGCATTGAGTAGCAAAAAAATCCTTAAAAAATCCTTTTATTTAAAATGAAAGGGGTTGAAAGACACAAGGAAACTTTAAAGCCTAAAATGTGTTTTTATTTATTAAATTCCCACCTGCAGGTCAGCGATGGTTTTTCCAAAGGCCTTCCTCTGAGTCACGTAATTCCGAGTCTCCTCAAACATAAACTCACAGCTGGCCAGAGCCATTGCTGCTATTATCAACCGCTCCTGACAGAGAGAGAAAGAGAGAGAGAGAGAGAGAGAGAGAGAGAGAATGGAGGGGAAAGCGTGTGTGAGTCTAAATGTGCTGCTCTTTATATACCGTAAATTGTTTTACATTATTGCATTAAATAATGCAACAGCATAACAATAAACCTCCTTTGGGAAAAAAAAGACATAGAGACAAAATGAAAGAAGGAAACCTCGTTGCTCGTACCTGAGGCAGTTCATTCATGAGATAGTAAAAACCTTTGTTAGTTTCTCCGAGTACAGCGTCAGCTGGGAGGCGTACATCCTCAAAGAACAACTCTGCTGTGTCCTGCACACATACACACACACACACACACACACAAAATAAAAATCGAACCTCAGCTGGAGCTCCACATAAAGATTAAATGCTGAAAATGTGATAATCAAAAAAACCAGTATGATGTGACTGGTGTGTGTGTGTGTGTGTGTATATACCTGTGCTTTGAGGCCAATCTTATCAAGTTTACGTCCCTTGGCGAAGCCCTTGGTGCCGCTTTCCACCAGAAACAGACTGAGACCGTGAGCTGCTGATTTCGCTTCACGATTTGTTACAGCAACAACAATGACCAGATCACTCATCCACCCGTTAGTGATAAACACCTGAGAGACAGAGAGAGAGACAGAGACAGAGACAGACAGGGAGAGAGACAGAGAGAGGCAGAGACACACAGACAGAGAGAGGCAGAGACACAGAGAGAGAGAAGGAGACACAGAGACAGACAGAGAGACAGAGACAGAGAGAGAGACAGTAAATTACATTTGATTATAAATGAATCCAAACTTTAAACTTTAATCAAATGTTAATGTAACAGAAAAATATTTCAGCATGTGTGTAAACCTTATTTCCATTAAGGATCCAGTCAGTGCCATCACGCCGAGCATACGTCTTCACTCCCTGCAGATCACTGTACACACACACACACATATAGAGTTACACCAGCACTCCAACAGATTTGTACTTGAATTGTAATGAGATATCTAATATGAACATGTATATAGGAGCGTGATGTCATTTGGTGGGCGGAGCCTCACCTGCCCGCCCCCGGCTCACTCATGGCGATGGCGCCGATGCATTTCCCAGCAGCCATCTGGGGCAGGAAGTGCTCAAGCAGAGAGCAGGTCTCTGCCGACCCCGCCATGTTCAGCAGGAGTGTAAATACCCAGCAGCCCCTGCAGGCCCGCCTTCTCCCAGACCTCCCTACTGACCTCGCCTGCCTTCTCCCACCTGTAAACATCAAACCCTTGTATATGATTTTATTTATTTATTTATTTTTTACTCACAGCGTTAGATTCAGACTTCAGAGGCGGTGTGAACCACTTCGGCTAAACACACCCTGGGTTTCTTTTCACTTTTTAATGTAGCGCTTTGATTGTTGTTTTTACACAAATTTGGTAAAATTCATCTCATCTAACTTCCCAAAGGCTTTCTCAGATCAAAAACATAAAGATGAACAGCTTCATTCAGGCCTGTGTTACATTGTTACACTCTTATGTTCTTACATAGTTACACTGTTACAATGTTACACTTCTAAACTGTTACCCTTTTCACAGGAGAACAGAATATCGATGATCTGCTACAGTAATATTAGAAAAAGATGAACAAAAAAAAGTTCAAAGACTTTTTGCAGACTTGCATTACATACTTACAGTTACTTTGTTACATATTTCCAGAGATACATTTTTACATAGTGTTTATCAACAACATTTATGTAACAGCATAATAGTGTAACTATGTAATGGCATAACAATGTAGCAGTGTAAATACTGTATGTTACAATGTAACAGTGTAACAATCTATCTATGTAGCAGTGTAATGATGTAACAGTTTAACTGTGTAACAGTGTAATGCAGATCTGCAAAAAGCATTTGATCTTTACGCTTTTTAACTTATAGCAGGAGAATAATTTATATTTTGCAAAACTGGAAACTGTTTTCAATTAATACTCACCAAAAAAGTCATTTTTTTGCATAATTTAAGTGTACAAATTTTTAAGAGAAATAACACTGCAGTAACGAGTGATCGCTAGTTACCAAACAGGATATTACCATATTTATTTCACATTTACATTCAAAGTGTGGTGGGATGTGACTGAATTTACTCTGTTCCTCCTTGAAGATCCAGATTTAGATCCAGTGTGTGATAGTAATGTGTGGTTTAGGACGGAGCCACTGCACTCATTCCGTGTGATAAGGAACCACTTCTTCCTTAAAGAACCGCCGGACGTTCTGTCTGAACAGGTCATGTTCCTCAGAGAAAATCCGCCGTGTCCCGATGTCCATCATCGTCTTGGCCATCGAGGTCTCGGGGCGAAAGGGGGCAGGCGTGTCACACTGTAGGTGCTGCGAGTACTGCATTCTGGGAAAGATCAGGTTATTTATAAACATAAAGAGCATGACATTACACAGCTTACTGCCAATCAACAATATCATTATCATTCCATTCAGAAGAACACAGCATTTTTCAAGTCAAGTCAAGTCGAGCTTTATTGTCATTCTGCTACATGTGTGGACATATAGTGGAACAAAATTGCACTGTGTTACACCAGCACTATTTCAGCACCAATTTTGATAAAGTCTGTCCAATTCAGAAGGCATCATAACAAAAGATCTCATTTCTAGTTCATTATTTTGGACCAATTTGAAGGAGCACCACACCATCTCAGAGGAGGCAATCTCATAACCATTTTAAAGGTTATCATGATATAAAAAGTTAATATAATGCAAAAATGTAACATTGAAACATAACTACACATAAATGTCTAAAAGTATAAGACACAATAGGGACATACAGCTGAGGCTAAAAGTTCATATACACCTGGGCTAACGTTATTCAATCTCAGTGTTTCACAACTTCACACATTTCATGTTACATATCATTTCTTTGGGCAACTCAATTAGGACACTTACTTTGTTCACATCAGAGGTCATTTTAAAACAATCAATTAGAGACAAGTTTACTTACACCAAGCTAACTGTCTCTTTAAACAGTGTGAAAGATTCCTGAAATTGATGTAGTGAATTTAGAAGCTTCTGACTGGCCAATTGTCATAATGAAGAGGAAACTGGCTGTGCACTGTGGCTGTAAAGGCCGGTAAGATGCCAAAAGGCTGGGGCCATCCCAGGAAGATGGCCCCAGACAGTGTTCCTCACCCGTGTGGCCTCTTCATTCCTGTCGTCATTGTTTGGGGAGATGGCAAAGAAACCAGTCTGCAGGACTTCACTGACTCAGGGGTGGCTGGCAATTTCATGGATGAGTCAAGAGACTAGACCCACTCCCCCATCCCATACCGGTCTTCGCGCTTGACAAGCGACCATTAGGCTCAGGACCCATAACCACACAAAAGTCACCTGTCACACTACAGTTAGGCCACCACACAGAACGCCTGACCTTCTATGTTACTCGAGTACCTGAGCTGCTCCTAGTGTTCGGGTTCCCTTGGCTTCAAGCACATAACCCCTGCATTGACTGGTCTACTAGGTCCATTCCTGTTTGGGGCTCTAGGTGTTCCCAGAGCTGCCTCAAACGAACACGCGCCTTACCTCCAACTATTTCGCAAACAGTAGATATATCTCGCGTGCCCCAAGATTATTGAGACCTCCAGGAGGTCTTTTTTAAACAAAAGGCCCAGACACTGCCGCCCCATAGGTCCTTTGATTGTGCGATCAACGAAATTTTTTTCAAAACTGGATCTACGTAGCGCCTACAATCTGATCCGCAACAGGGTAGGGGATGAGTGGAAGACTGCGTTTATCACGCCGTCTGGGCACTATGAGTATTTGGTGATGCCCTTTGGCCTGATGAACGCCCCCGAGGTCTTCCAGCGGTTCATTAATGAGGTCCTCTGGGAGACCCTGAACCATTACACCTTCATCTATGTAGACAACATTTTGATTTTTAGCAGCTTGCTGGAGGAACATGTGGTTCATGTGTGCTGGGTCCTTCAGCTCCTCCTCTGGAACCATCTATATGTCAAACTAAAGAAGTCCCAGTTTCATGTAACCACAATCTCCTTCTTGGGCTTTGTTGTGTCCCAAGGGAGTCTTAGTATGGACCCAGACAAGGTAAAGGCCGTCACACAGTGGCCACAACCCACCTCAGTCCGGCTGGTACAATGCTTCGCAACTTTAGCACCCTGGCAGCCCCCCTTAGTGCACTGACCAAGAAGACCCAGGCTGGGTTTAAGTGGACTAGAGAGGCACAGCAAGCCTTTGAAACCCTGAAGGATAAATTGACAACGGCCCCTGTGCTGCATATGCCTGATCCTGAGGCTCAGTTCATAGTGGAAGTCGATACCTCAGATATAGGAGTGGGCGCCGTCCTTTCCCAGCTTTCAGGGCCAGACCAGAAATTACATCCGTGCGCATACTTCTCCCACCGTCTAACCCTGTCAGAGAGGAATGACGTTGGGAACCGTGAACTCCTGGCTGTAAAATTGGCATTGCAGGAGTGGAGGCACTGGCTGGAGGGTGCCAAGCACCAGTTCCTTATTTGGACAGACCACAAGAATCTGGCCTACATTCAGGAGGCCAAGTGCCTGAACCCCCAGCAGGCCAGGTGGTCCTTGTTCTTTACACGTTTTAACTTCGTCTTGTCTTATAGGCCAGGGTCCAAAAATCTTGAATCAGATGCACTCTCTAGGCAACAGGATATATCCTCACGGGAACCCAGCCACGAGACTATAATTTCCCCTCCCCGAATACTGGCTCCCTTCTGCTGGGGCCTGGAGGAAGCCACCCGCAAGGCTCTCAATCAGGAGCCAGACCCGGGTGGAGACACTCCAGGAAAACTCTAGGTATTGTTGAACATACGGCCTCAGGCCCTGTCTTGGGGTCAAAGATCTCCATTTGCAGGGAACCCTGGGGTCACCAGAACCCTGGAGTTTTTGAGCCGACACTTCTGGTGGCCCAATATGGAGAGGGACGTCCGGGCCTATGTGGCTGCCTGTCAGGTCTGTGCTCGGAACAAAGAGCGACATACTAGCCCATCTGGTTAGCATCATCCCCTTCCAATACCCTCTTGCCCATGGTCCCACCTTTCACTGGACTTTGTTACAGGTCTGCCAACATCCCAGGGGATGTCATTTATACTGGTCATCGTGGATCGGTCCTTGAAGGCCTGTAAATTCATTCCCTTGCTCAGACTCCCTTCGGCCAATGAGACGGCTAAGCTCCTACTGCAACATGTGGTTCAGGTCCATGGCTTTCCGACAGACTTGGTCTCTGACTGGGGACCACAGTTTACCAGCCGATTCTGGAAAGCCTTCTGCCATCTCTTGGGGGCTACAGTTAGTTTATCCTCAGGTTTCCATCTGGAGTACAATGGCCAAACCAAGAGAGTCAACCAAGATTTGGAGCGCTCCCTCAGGTGCCTGGCTTCCTCCAATCCTTCATCTTGGGCAGAGCACCTGATGTGGGTGGAGTATGCCCACAACACCCTCTGGCACGCGTCACTAGGTATGTCACCGTTTGAGTGCCAATTTGGCTATCCCCCACCCTTGTTTGCAGAGCACAAGCAAGGGGTTCCCGCAGTGGAACACATGGTGCGCCGATGCCGCAGAATCTGGCAGAAAGCCAAATTATCTCTGCAAGCTGCTGCCCAGAGAAGCACCAATGCCACCAATCGGAAAAGGCTTCCGGGCCCAACCTTTCATCCAGGTCAGCGGGTGTTGCTGGCGACCAGGGACCTTCCATTGCAGCTAGAGTTCAAGAAATTGGCCCCGTGGTATATTGGGCCTTTTAAGATCCTTAGGAGAGTCAATCCAGTGGCATACTGCCTAGCACTCCCCACACTATGAGAATCTACCCTACCTTCCATGTGTTAGGGTTTTGCTGGGAATCGAACGCGGGTCGCCGGCATAGTAATCCAGCAAACCCCCACTAGGCCACCAGGGGAATGACTCAAGTGCAGAGGAGTGAGGCAAGAGTAGAGTAAAGGAAACAGTTTATTAATTAAGATCCAAAATCCAAGGCAAAAAATAACAAAAGTATAATCCAAATGCTCAGAAGATCCAACAAAGTCCAAAAAGTTCACAAGAAAGCAAAGTACCAAAACAACACAAAGACATAGGTAAGGAACACGAAACAGAGGTTACTAGTCTTAAACATCACAGCACAAAGACTCCATGACTAGAGACCAAACTGAGGGAGTATAAATACACAAACAAATCAAGGGGGCAGACTGAAAACAGGTGTAAGTAATGAGGACTAGGCGGGGCACAAGGCACATGGAAAAACAAAAGCACATGGCTGTCAAAACAAAACACAAAACACAGAAGCAATAGCGGCCTCTAGAGGCCAAGATAGTCCAAGTCCTAACAGGACCCCCCCCTCAAGGAGCGTCTCCTGATGTTCCCAGGGCGCTCAGGATGGGCCAAATGGAAGTCCCGACAAAGATCTTTGTCTAAAATGTCCCGGGCGGGGACCCAACAGCGCTCCTCAGGGCCATAGCCCTCCCAGTCCACCAGATATTGAAGCCCGCCACGGACCTGGCGGGAGTCCAGCAGGCCGCGCACAGTGAACACGGTCTGACCCTGGAGGATGCGGGGAGGCGGGGGATTCCTAGGAGCAGGGGCATAAGAGGACGTCAGTAAGGGCCGCAACAGGGATACATGGAATGTGGGGTTGATTCGTAGCGACCGGGGCAACTGGAGGGTCCTCCTAACCTTGTTCCAGGTCTTGCGACACCGTCTCATGTACTGGCTGACCGAGGGCACCCCAGCGTCCTCCTCCTGTTCCGGAAACAGAGGTAGCTGGAACCCGAACTGGCACTGGAATGGCGACAACCTGGTGGCCGATGACTGCAGAGTGTTGTGGGCGTACTCTGCCCATGGCAGCCAGGTGCTCCATGATGTCGGGTTATCCATCGCCAGGCCTCCCAGGGTGGTTTCCAGGTCCTGGTTGAGACTCTCAGTCTGGCCATTGGACTGGGGGTGGAACCCAGAGGAGAGGCTGGCAGTGGCCCCGATGAGTTTGCAGAACCCCCGCCACACTCGGGAGGAGAACTGGGGCCCCCGGTCTGAGACGATGTCCTGTGGGAGACCAAAGACTCGGAAGACATGAGTAAATATTAGTTTGGCTGTTTCAAGAGCAGAAGGGAGTTTGCACAGCGGTATGAAGCGGCAGGCCTTAGAGAATCTGTCGACTATGACCAAAATGACAGTGTTACCTTGTGAGTTAGGAAGGCCCGTGATGAAGTCAACTGCCACATGGGACCAGGGACGCCGGGGAATGGGCAGAGGATGCAGGAGGCCCTGGGGATGCCGTCGTGGGTTCTTGCTTCTGGTGCACACATCACAAGACAGGACAAATGACCTCACATCCTTCTCCATGCTTGGCCACCAGAAGCGTCTCTTCAAGAAGTCCAGTGTCCTCCGAGCTCCCGGGTGGGCGGTGAGAGGGGACGAGTGAACCCACTGGAGAACCTTGGCCCGGGCTTGATGAGGGACGTACAAGAGGCCGGGTGGCCCCGTCCCAGGGCCGGGGTCCTGGCGTTGAGCTTGTCGGACGGCCTCCTCAACACCCCAGCGAACAGGGGCCACAATCCGGGACACAGGGATAATAGGCCCAACTTCACTCTCCCTGTTGGTGGACGAGAATAGCCTGGAAAGCACGTCCGGTTTGCTGTTCTTAGAGCCAGGGCGGTACGATAGGGTGAAGTTGAATCGACTAAAAAAACAAGGCCCACCTAGCCTGTCGGGGATTCAGTCTCTTGGCTTGCTGGAGGTACTACAGGTTCTTGTGGTCCGTCCAAACCAGGAATGGATGTTGTGCTCCCTCCAGCCAGTGCCTCCACTCCTCAAGGGCCAGTTTAACCGTGAGCAGTTCCCGATCCCCCACATCATACCGGGACTCCGCAGGGCTCAGGTGGTGGGAGAAGTATGCGCAGGGGTGCAACCTGCCATCCGAGCGTTGAGAGAGGACTGCGCCGACACCACTGTCCGAGGCGTCCACCTTGACGACGAATGGTTGCAATGTGTCCGGGAGAACCAGAATGGGTGCCATGCAGAAGCGATGCTTGAGGTCCCTGAACGCCTTTTCCGCCTGAGGAGACCAGACATAAGATCCACTAGTCTTTTTGGTGAGGTCCGATATGGGCGCTGCTACAGAACTGAAGTTCCTGACAAACTTGCGGTAGAAGTTAGCAAATCCTAAGAACCGCTGAACTTCTTTAACGGACTTGGGAGTGGGCCAGTCCCGAACGGCCAGGGTCTTGGCTGGATCCATCTGGAGTTGTCCCGTTTGTACAATAAAACCCAGAAAGGAGACCTCAGGGACATGAAACTCATTTCTGGGCCTTGGCTAACAGATTGTTCTGTAGCAGCCTCTGGAGAACCTGGCGGACGTGATGGCGGTGCTCCTGCAAGGTCTTGGAAAAAATCAGAATGTCGTCGAGGTAAACAAAGACATATTGGTTGATCATGTCCCTCAAGACGTCGTTGATAAGGGCCTGAAAAACTGCTGGCGCATTGGTGAGTCCGAAGGGCATGACTTGGTACTCATAGTGCCCTGACGGGGTGTTAAAGGCAGTCTTCCACTCATCTCCCTGTCGGATGCGGATGAGGTGGTATGCATTGCGTAAGTCCAACTTGGTGAAGACAGTAGCGCCTTGGAGCAGATCGAACGCTGTGGACGGTTGCGCACAGTGATCTTGTTCAGGCCCCTGTAATCAATACACGGCCGGAGCCCCCCATCCTTCTTGCCGATAAAGAAGAAGCCGGCCCCAGCGGGTGAGGTGGAGGGTCGAATGAACCCAGAGGCCAGGGCGTCCTTGATGTACTCCTCCATGGCCTTGCGTTCTGGCTGAGAGAGGGAAAACAGTCTGCCACGAGGAGGGGTAGCCCCAGGGAGCAAGTAGATGGCACAGTCGTAGGCACGGTGCGGAGGAAGAACGGCGGCCCTGCTCTTGCTGAAGACTTCTTTCAGATCCCAGTACTCTGGGGGAACTTGGGATAACTCGGTGAGATCAGGAGGCTCGGCAGGAGACACAGGAGAGCTAGAGAGCAGACAAGAGGCATAGCAAGCAGGACCCCATTCCACAACCTGGCTTGTTACCCAGTCTATGCGAGGGTTGTGGCGGGTAAGCCAAGGAAGGCCTAGAATAACTGGGAACTCCGGTGAATGAATCAGGTGCAGGGATATTTCTTCTTTTCTTCTTGAGACTGGAGAAAGACTGGAGAAGTTACTTGGGTGACTTTTCTGTCACCTAAAGCTTGGCCATCCAGAGCAGACACAGACAGCGGGACTTCAAGAGGTACCGTAGGGACATTGATTCTTCGGGCGAAGAGGACATCCATAAAGTTTCCAGCCGCCCCGGAGTCTAACAAGGCCTGGCAAGAGTGGACGGACTCACCCCAGGAGATGGAGACAGTGATGTAGACTCCTTGGCCAGGAAGTTCGGGAGAGAGGGTAGTCCCTGTCGCAACCCTCCCTCGGCTGGACGGGGCGGTCCTTTTCCCAAGAGCTCGGGACATGATGCTCGGAAATGGCCAGGCTTGCCACAGTAGATGCAGCACTTGTCCCTCCTTCTGCGCTCCCTTTCAGCTGCGGAGAGACGAGTACGGCCAACTTGCATGGGCTCTGGACAGTCACTGGAGGAGGTGGACGGCCTCCAGGTTGAGGCAGTGAAGCAAGGGGAACTCAGAACTTGGTGACGCTCTCTAATCCTGTTATCAAGATGAATGGCATGCGAGATCAGAGTTTCGAGGTCGCTTGGGCATCCTATAGAGGCCAGACCGTCTTTGATGGGGTCAGACAGACCATGGTGGAAGGCTGAAACCTGGGCAGTCTCATTCCATCCGCTGACTGCTGCGGGCGTCCGGAACGAGATGGCATAGTCTGCAACGCTTCCCCCTTGTTCCGCTGAACACTCGGGTCCCTGTCTCTGCCAGATAGCTGTTGCCCAAGCTCGTGCCTTATCAGCTAACAAAGTTATCACAAATGCAATCTTGTGGCAATCCGTAGTGTAGGTGGTAGGCTGGAGCTCAAAGGTGAGTTGGCACTGGGTAAGGAACTCCCGGCACTCACCGTGCTTGCCGTCATACCTCTGTGGTGCAGGAAGACAGGGTTCGCGAGGTGAAGGAGGCAGCGTGGCATGAAGCACTGGAGCAGGAGCAGATGGTGGAGGCAGAGGAGTCAGCTGTGCCAGGGCTTTCCCAATTTGTTGAAGCAGTTCCTCGTGGCGAGCAAGGGCCTCACGTGGCTTGCAAGTGTTCGTCCATGAGGACTAGGCGGGGCACAAGGCACATGGAAAAACAAAAGCACATGGCTGTCAAAACAAAACACAAAACGCAGAAGCAATAGTGGCCTCTAGAAGCCAAGATAGTCCAAGTCCTAACACCATGTCTCATGACTAAAGCCATTCCTGTGCAGCTCTCTGGTGACTTCCACCCTTCCATCCCAACCTCCTCCTCGTATTATTGATGGAGCCCCAGCCTTTACTGTGAGGCGTATCCTGGACTCACGTCGCCATCGGGGGGGCACCCAGTGCTTGGTGGACTGGGAGGCTTATGGTCCAGAGGAACGCTCTTGGGTCCCAGCTCCACACATCCTGGACCCAGAGCTCATCAGAGACGTCAGGAGCTGTTCCTTGGGGGGGAGGGGGGGGGGCAATGTAACGCGGCAGGTGCCTTCTCAGGCAGATCCGCGGCCACCTGCACGGGCTTTTATAACACGCCAATCTCAGGTAGGTAATCAGCGTAAATGTGCAGCACCTGGCAGTAAAGGGATATATACATATATATATATAGACATATATATATATATAGACATATATATATATATATATATATATAGATATATATGTATATATCCCTTTACTGCATAGTGTTGTCATATGGCAACTATTAATTTATCTCCAATTTTTTTGATAGACAATAATACAAAACTACTTTTTTCTATGTAACTGGAAAAAGGGGGCTTTAAATTTGACATAACAAAAAAAAACACCATGTCACATGACTAGGAAGTGCTGTTTGTACTTCCTTTTTTGCAATCACATGACATGGTGAAGGTCAGAGGGCTCTCAAAATTTGCTGAATATTTCAATATTTAGGCAAAACTACTTAAAGCAAAAAAATTTAAACATTATCTGAGATAAGTTAACATTTGTTTTTTATCATTTAAACAAGTTTATATATTTTGAGTATTCTGTTAAATGGTGAAATGTAATTGTTGCCATATGGCAACAACATGCGATAACAGAACTGTTTGCTGTTGCTCGACCATGCCTGTACAACTGTGTCTTCCTTTTATTAAAAGCTGCAAATGGATCCCCACTCCGGTGACTCATCATTACACTTGCTGATATAACATGGTATTTAATGCATTGTTTCTGCATTATTTATTTATAATAGCATTCCGCCATAAATATTTATGATGAGAATCCTTATTATAAATTTCACCAGGTGGAATAGTGAGGGAGGATGGACCAGGATCGTTCCAAAAAGTGAAAGACCTGAAGTGGCACACCAACAGAAGCATTACACAAATTCCGAAATGGAAAGGCACCCTCCCTGAAGCGGTTGGGCTATCAGAACCAGTGGAATACTTCCACCGCTTTCTTCGTAGAGGTGTAATCGATGAAATTGTCAGGCAAACTAACTGTATTCTCTGCAGTGTGATGTCACCAAACCACTGAATGTAACATATGAAGAAATAGATTGGGATATGTTTCTACATGTCTGTCCACAGCCTGCACACAGAACTGGATATACTGGAATCTGAAAACAAGAGTAGAGAATGATGCAAGCATCATGGCAGTGAATCAAGAAGGGCAAAAAAGCTTCCTCCACTTTGCCAACAACAGTGACCAAGTGCCAGGTGGAGATAAGTTGTTCAAAATAAGGCCACTCCTCAATTCCCTGACAGCTAGCTTCAACAGTATCCAAATGGATGAAATGTTGTGCGTGGATGAGCAGATGATCCCCTTCAAGGGCAAGAACCGGCTGAAGCAGTATGTCCCAATGAAGCCAAAATGCTGGAGGTATAAGGTGTTCATTTTGGCAGACCAGAATGGCATTGTGTATAACTTTGATGTCTACACAGGGCCAATTCAACCACCTAATGGATACCCTGACATTGGTGCAAGTGGTAACATTGTGTTGAAGCTGGCCTCTATTGTACCCTGCAACATGTCATACAAGACAACTGTTTCTGCAGCATGGATCTTCAAGTACTCCTTGAAAAAAAGAAGATCCACAGCATAGGGGCAGTCAGACAAACCCGTCTTGCAGGATGTACATTCATAGACGACCAAACCATGAAGAAGAAAGGATGAGGCACACATCAGGAGAAGATTACCACTCATGATGGTGTGAACCTGAGGGCTGTCAAATGGTTCGACAACCACCCTGTCACACTCTTGAGCACCATTGTTGGAGCAAACCCTGTCACACATGTGCAGAGATGGGACAAAAAAAGAAAAGAATTCATACAAGTCCCATGCCCCAACATGGTACCTCTTTACAGCAAGAGCATGGGAGGAGTGGATCTTCTTGATTCACTAATGGCTCTCTACCGCACCAAGATCCGCTCCAAGAAGTGAGACACCACTGACCACTGGCCCTTACAAGGAATTGAGAAGGGAAGATGTAAGGTGCTTGGATGCAAAGGCATTGTGAGGACCAAGTGCTCAAAGTGTTCCATCTTCTTCTGTATCAAAGAAGTGAGAGTGAGAGGAACTGCTTCTTGGACTTTCACAAGGGGTGAAATGGGATTAAATTAGGAAATAGCATGGAGGGCTAGAATGAAAGATATGATTTAGATTGAAATGTAGGATATATATATATATATATATATATATATATATATATATATATATATATATATATATATATATATATATATATATTGGCATAATAATTCTGGTGTATTGATAATCTTATCACTTTATCAAAAATTGGTATTCCATAGTTTTTCTATGACTCATGATTGCCAGAGCTGGCCATTGTGTTCCTCACAACAAATGCTTTGTTCCTTCTTTATCTTAGAATCTTTTTTGTTATATAAAACTATAAGAAATAATATTTCTGGTTGGTCAGAATGACAGCCAATGACAGTAAAGGACCGTCAGCCAATGACAGTAAAGGACCGCCCTAAACTGGCTCGTTCATAAAAACCCCATCTCGCATCAAAAATCTCCATAGCAGCTTACTGATTCATCTACAGTGTCACTGTCATTGTGCAGGTGAGTAAAGCTGATTAAACCTAACAATCAGGAAGGAAATACATATAAGGGAAATATTTTTAACGATTATACTCAAATGTGCACCTGGTTTATTTATTTAAACAGGAAAACCATAACAGATGTGTAGATATATTAGCAGTCCATCGAGTACAAATCAAGAATAGAGCAATACTGTACTATAGCTCTGTTGAATTCTGGACTGTGATTAGTCAGAAGGTGTTGATTAATTTTCTATAACAGCAGCTCTGACAGTAGTGCAGCTGTAAATCACAGGTTTATATTAATGCGGGTCAGCTTCAGATCAGCTTGGGCAATAATTCTTGTCTAGTGTCCTTATCAATTTTCTGCATTAAACATTTGCTATGAGCCTTACTGTTTGACAAATCTGTCTTTCCTTTTCAGAACCATGAGCAGGAACTTCTTGTCCATGAACGAAGAGCTCCGTAAGGGAGACTTCCTGTTATCCAACAACCGAGAGTACAAGGCAATCTTTCAGGTAGAATTAAAACAGAAAAAAGAGAAACTCCAGGTTCAAAAAGAAGAGCTGCATTTCTTTATGTTTATACCCTCTACATAGATAGCACTGGCCATTCCTAATTCCTTTTTTACTTTTACTTATTTGAAAAATTACTTCCAATACTTTTCACAGAAATATAAACCCAACCACTGTTTTCCAAAACTGAACACTCATGTCTCATTTCAGGAGGATGGGAACTTTGTGGTCTATGGCTGGAGACCTCTGTGGGCATCTAACACGTATGGCAATACCGACGCCCATCGGCTGATCATGCAAGGAGACTGCAACCTCGTCATGTACACGCCGGGCAGACCCGTGTGGGCCACCAATACCGACCGGAAGGACGTAAAAATGTGCCGTCTGACTCTGGGCAACGACGGCATTCTAATGGTCGATAATGATGGGGCTGTGGTGTGGAAATCTACTAAGTCTAATTAAAAGCAATGAAGCAATCTTGTCTCAAAACTCTCTGCAGCTGTCAGGAAAGTTATAAAATAAATCAGTAAAGAGAAGCAGCAGGATGTCTCTGTGTCTCTGTACTACTGTTATTATAATCAGTTCAAGCAAAACAGGCGGGCAGTACAAGACTGCCAACAGAAATGAATACTCTGAATAACAGACTGAATACTTTTCCCTGCACCTAAAACCCAGATAAGACCCCAGACTTACCCTCTAGTTATCCTCCTTTATCATGCAGCAAGACAAACACAGAAATTATAAGCAAGACTCCAGGGCTACCAGAATGGAAACTTACTCCATCACTAATCCAACCCAATCGAACAGGCTTTATCAAAGCAAACAGTCAACTACTAACTCTCACAGAATACTTAACCTTCTCATGCATAAATTATTTAAAAAAATAAACATATGCATGTCATATATTAACTTTTTCTAAACATCTCCTATATTAAAAAGTCAATGGATTGTCCATGTCTAGAAATTCTGTGAGAAAGAAAATGATAAAACTTTATTCCAGAAATAAAAAAAAAAATTTCAATGTCTTTAGAAACAAAAATTGTTAACATTCAGGCACTAAAATATTCAAAGTTGATGACCAAAATTATAGAACATTATAGCAATATTCTAAGCCTTCATTTGAGTCTGGCACAGCAATTTTTTTTTACTTAATTTGTCTAGAGTTTGTAAAAATGTAGGAGAGACATGCTGCATTGAGAACCGCAAACAGTACTGAGAGCAACAAAAATAAGGATACTGTTCTATGTTAAATTACAGTAAGGGGCCAAAGTGAATTGGAGGTGATTTGCACCTTCTATTTTCTTAAAAACAGCCTAAATCAATGATGCATAATTGTGCACTCTGTGTATATAAGGATTAACCAGATACAACTTACACCACACCAAAAATCAGAAAGAGCACCAGTCACACTCTGTGGAGAGAAAACCTTCGACAGAGTCAACTGGAAATTCTTATTTACTCCATTAAATAAATTCAGCTTTGGAGAATCATTCAATTTTTTTTAAGTTCAGATTTTATCCACTTTACTTATAGCCACCGTTATTACAAACAAACTATTATCACAAAGCTTCTGCACGCAGGTACCAGATAAGGTCCCGATCTCCAGGTCCCTATTTTCCATTTTTAATCAAACCAGTAGCTTCTACAACAAAATGTGAACACCTGTGGTGACCAGACATCAACCATGCAACATAAAATCAGACCATTTGCAGATGATATATTACTCTTCTTACAAAATCCCACATCTGCAATACAAGAGATTATCCACACACCACTGAAAACACTCCAGAAACACCATTTACATTTACAAAGCGCATCAAATCCACTACCTTCGCACATCTTATTCAATTCAATTCAATTCATTTTTATTTGTATAGCGCTTTTTTACGAAGGTCATTGTCTCAAAGCAGCTTTACACAAACAAAAGTAAAGTGAAGTGTGTGTGTGTGCCGTCTCTGATGAGCAAGCAGGGCAACGGTGGCAAGGAAAAACTCCCTGAGATGGTGATAGGAAGAAACCTTGAGAGGAACCAGGCTCAACAGAGAACCCATCCTCATATGGGTTTACACTGTAGTGTGCGTGTGTGTGTGAGTACAATGTTTGTTGGTGTAGTCCATGGAAAACAGCTGAAGCGTTTTTGTGGCAGTGTGAAGCATTGCCGGTGGACAGGTCCAGAGTGAAGGGGGGGGAGGTCTGGATCACCGGCAGCTCAGGAGTGTAGCTCGGCAGAAGGAGAAGGAAAGTGGTTAGGTACACTCACAGTCACCGTGTGGAGATAAAACTCAACATCCACGAGTCCCCCAGATCTACTCCTTTGATAAAAACACTAGTCGCTAAATGCTAGGTTAAATAAATAAGTCTTCAACCTCGACTTAAACACTGAGACCGTGTCTGCTTCACGTACATTAACTGGGAGGCTATTCCATAATTTTGGGGCTTGGTAAGAGAAGGCTCTGCCCCCTGCCGTGGTTTTGGCAATGCGTGGTACTGATAGACAGCCTGCATCCTTAGAGCGAAGTAGGCGCGGCGGAACGTAAGGTATTAACATATCGCTTAAATACTGCGGAGCGAGACCATTTAATGCTTTATAGGTTAGGAGTAATATTTTAAAATCGATGCGGAATCTTACTGGGAGCCAGTGTAATGTAGATAAGACTGGCGTGATATGCTCATACTTCCTAGTCCTAGTCAGGACCCTCGCTGCTGCGTTCTGAACTATCTGAAGCTTATTTATGCATCTAGACGAACATCCAGATAGTAAAGCATTACAGTAATTTAATCTGGACATGATAAATGCATGGACTAGTTTTTCAGCATCACTTAGCGAAAGTATATTTCTAATCTTAGCGATATTTCTGAGGTGGAAAAATGCTAACCTGCTTACATTATCTACATGCGCCTCAAATGAGAGATTAGAGTCTATAATCACACCGAGATCTTTTAGTGTTAGACTACTTGAAACAGAGAGACCGTCTAAAGTAACAGTGTGATCTTTAAACTTACTTCTAGCGGCTTGTGGTCCCAGTACCAGAACCTCTGTTTTTTCTGGGTTTAGCAGGAGAAAGTTGCTTAACATCCAGTCTCTTATGTCTATCGCACATGCCTCAACTTTCTTTAACTGGCTATTCTCATCTGGCCTAGCTGAGACGTATAACTGTGTGTCATCAGCATAACAATGGAAGCTAATATTATGTTTACGGATTATGTTACCTAAAGGGAGCATGTATAACGTGAAAAGCAGTGGGCCTAAGACCGAACCCTGCGGAACGCCATATTCTACTCGATAACGTGCTGAGTGCTCACCGTTTACATCTACAAACTGATAACGATCAGTTAAATAAGATCTAAACCAGTCGATGGCTGAGCCCTTAATTCCTACGACCTTTTCCAGTCTGTGAAGAAGGATATTATGGTCGATAGTGTCGAACGCTGCGCTAAGGTCGAGTAAAATTAATAGACTAATGCAACCCCGATCAGAGGCTAATAGCAAGTCATTGACTACTTTGACTAATGCTGTCTCTGTGCTGTGGTGGGGCCTGAAACCTGACTGATAAAGTTCATAGATATTATTACTTTGTAGATATGAAATTAGCTGCTGCGCTACTACTTTCTCTAGTATTTTAGATAGAAAGGGAAGGTTTGAAATCGGCCTAAATCAACTCTAATCCAGTACTGAATACTATAAACAACAGTCACCAACGATAGATAAAACCTT
Organism: Pangasianodon hypophthalmus; assembly: GCF_027358585.1. Classification (NCBI taxonomy): domain Eukaryota; kingdom Metazoa; phylum Chordata; class Actinopteri; order Siluriformes; family Pangasiidae; genus Pangasianodon; species Pangasianodon hypophthalmus. The sequence goes on from NC_069715.1 coordinate 1,626,749, forward strand.
CCCCTCTCTCGCATTAGCAGAATATCGTCTATAAAAATAACATTATTACCAAAAAGAAATGTATTTCAAACTTTCAAAGAATTCAGATCAAGTTTTAACAGTTTACTGGGATTCAGGAAGCCATTTTATTTGGGATCGAGTCTTTATTTTTATAGAGTAACATGTACATAAACAATATAAACATGTATAAACAGTTTAACAAATACATTTGCTAGGGGGAATAAACATTATTATACAAAGACATGAAAAAGTCTGAATAGTTTCCTGTTTTTTTGAGGGTATTACTGATTCAGCATAATGCATTCTGAAAAAAAATGCATGGTTTCTCTCCTGAGAACTTGCATTTATGGATATTAAATTCAGCCATTAAAAGGATCTGAAAAAAAAAAAAAATTAGGGATCCAGTCAGTATGACGGAATCAAGTAGTGTGACGTCACGAAGTGGTGCTCACGTGACCTTGACCCTTCGGTTGTTATTGAACACAGTGAACTTTTCCCTAGTAGCCTCTGTATAGTTATAATTCCAGTGCAAAGTGTGCATGGGTTAGAATTAAACACAGGAAGTGTGTTTGTGTGTGTGTGTTTGTGTGTTTGTTGGATTTGGTGAAGGACAGTGTGGAATAAAGTGCAGTAAAGTGATTTACCTGCAGCACAGAGGCACTGGAGCTGATTTAATCCTGCACAGGAAACTGCTCACACATCTGGACAACATCATGGACTACTTTATAGCGTCTGTGTGCTGTGTGTGTAACAAATGTAGCTGTAGTTATGCACTGAAGAGTGTGAAGCTTGCCACACATGGAGAGAGAGAGAGAGAGAGAGAGAGAGAGAGAGAGAGTGTGTGTGTGTGTGTCTAAATAAGAGCTCCGCTTCCCCCAATCATATTTAATGAGTTTACACATAAATGGTGTATGCAAATGTCTTATGGTTATATGCAAATATGAAAAAAAATCAATTAAATTATTTACGATTTAAATGACTTCCGGTTTCAGGCTTAATTCATCTGACAAACTTAAAGGCTAAAAAAAGATCACTATTTTATTTATTTATTTATTTACTTACTTACTTACTTACTTATTTAACTGTTAAATTATAAAAAAAAAAACACCATAATCCATGTTGGTGTTTTGAAACAGAGCCTCAGGAAGTGTTTGTGTGTGTGTGTGTGTGTGTGTGTGTGCCACATTGCTGTATAACCATATGTGGCAGGGTTTATGTGGTTGTGTTAATACTGATGAGCAACAACCTGTTATTGTAACGAATCTTTTGCACACTACAGCTCTGTATATCTGTTTTATATTTTTTAAAATATTCTATTGATGCATATTCATATTCTACATTTCATTCCTGAGGCTGCTAAACTTTTTTACATAATAGTTCACTAGTTTTTATTCTATTTTATTCTATTATATGCAGTTCGTATTATGTATCGTTGTTGCACTTCGGGACGAGGCACTAAGGAAAAACACATTACATCACTACATTACATCAAATGTATGTAACATGTATATGACAATTAAAGAACCTTGAACCTAATGGAAAATGTTTATATATATATATATATATATATATATATATATATATATATATATGTAATAATAATAATAATAATAATGAGTAGGTTTAATGAGAAAGTGTGCACTTCTTAGGGCACTTTATTAAAGCTTTGGGATTATATTCCGAGGTGTGTTATGTACACGGCGAGGATTTAATACTGAAATTGCACTCAGAACTCAGATATAACTACAGACTTAAAGGCTATTTTCAGAAGTTAAATTAAAATATTCTTTACGAGTTCTTTAGTGGTTTGTTGTAAAATCAAGGGTTCTTAGCCTCCTAAAAAGGTTCTACTTCTACTTTCTGATGGGAAAACACACTGTAGGTTTCTACGTAGAACATCCAAGGGTACAACACAGAGGGAAAACCAAAGATCTCTTAATGGTTCCAAATGTTCTAAGGGTGAACACTGATGCTCCAAGATCAAGATCTGACTAGAGTGATGAACACTAAGAAAGTTCTCAATGTCTTGGACCCTGATTCCAGTTCATTCCAAAATGTTCCTCAAAGGTTATAGTTAAGGGTTCTTAACTCCTCAGAAGGGGTTCTACATGGATCCATGTCATAGGTAGGGTTCTCCATTTTCCACTCCATTTGCTATTCAGAAGTTATGTGAGAGTTACGTGTACAGGGGGCGGAGTTTGGCATGTCTCCGTTACTCACAATTCTGAACGTGGACTTACACGCATGTTTCTGGCGTGATATCGGCGTGAGGAGTGAGGAGCAGTATTAAATCCAGTGCTGCTATCTGACAGTTTGATGTAACCACAAAACTGAAATGTACATTTTAGCTGTAAATACACTCAAAAACACTATGGAATGCACTTAATTGTTCGGAAATAAAAACAGCTGATTGGATAAGAGAACAAAGGTAAAAGCATTCAGTTTAGACACATGCATTCAGTTCCATTATCTTAAAACACACACACTGGGAGTGAGAGAACCAAAAGCAGGTAATCAGGCTTAGCTAACACCACCCCCTGCTGTTCAGTAAGGAAAAGGACTCGTGCACGAGTTTGTGGTGTGTAATGGAGCTTCAGACAGGAAGAGATCAGCACTGAGTAATCAAACCCCAGAGGTCTGTTCTGATTGACACATAACAGCCAAACACTTCCCCACTGGATATTCGTACATGTAGCCCCTCCCACCATGCAGCTGCAGACACTGAGTGCCAGGACCAGAGTGGGATTTGAACGCAGGATCTCTGGGTACAGGTCTAATGCTCTACTGATGGAGCTAAACACAGATAAGAGGACCCAAAAGCAGAGGCTGGTATAGGAGTAGGTAGAATGGTTTAATAGGGGAAGAGCAAAAAATGACAAGGAATGTCAGCAGGGTGACTAGTAGCAAAAGGCAAAAAAATCCAAAAGGAAAAAAAAAGGGAAAAAACCAGGCAAGCAAAAAACTCAAACAATGCAACGCTCAGAAGACATCAAAAATAAAACACAAAAGCTAGGGCAAAAATTCCAACAAAATATAAAAAACAGGGCAAAGATCCAAGGGAGGATTTTATCAGTCACAGTCCATAAAAAAACTAGCAAGGTAGTCATACATGACAAAAAGCAGAAGAACAGGGCAGAGACTTACACAAAGCCAAAACCAAGGCAATGACTGAGCAAAGACTCTAACAAACAGGGCAACTTAAGTACACAGGAAAATGAGACACAGCTGAAACACATTAACTAGTCTGGAGCTCTAATAGAAAGTCCTGAGGGTCGCCATCAGGTGGCCAAAAGGCAGAATACAGTCTGAAACCTGACACTGAGAGGATCAATTTATTCTGCAACTCTGATGCCCTACAGAGAGACACAGAGACAGAGAGGGAGAGAGAAAGAAAGAGAGAGTGTGTGTCAAAGTAACATCCACATGAATGCCAGGACCCGAGGTTTCCCAGCAGAACACTGCCCAGAGCATCACACTGCCTCCGCCAGCTTGCCTTCTTCCCATAGTGCATCCTGGTGCCATCTCTTCCCCAGGTAAATGAGGCATACGCACTCAGCTGTCCACATGATGTAAAAGAAAACATGATTCATCAGACCAGGCCACCTTCTTCCATTGCTCCATGGTCCAGTTCTGATGCTCACGTGCCCATTGTAGGAGCTTTGGGTGGTGGACAGGGTCAGCATGGGCTCTCTGACCGCTCTGCAGCTACGCAGCTCCATACGCAGCAAGCTGCACTGCACTGTGTGTTCTGACTCCTTTCTATCAGAGCAGCTTGAACTTTTTCAGCAGTTTGTGCTACAGTAGCTCTTCTGTGGGATCAGACCAGATGTGCCTTCACTCCCCACACGTATCAGTGTGTCTTGGGAGCCCATGACCCTGTCGCTGAGTCACCGGTTGTCCTTCCTTGGACCACTTTTGGTAGGTACTAACCACCGCATACCGGGAACACCCCACAAGACCTGCTGTTTTGGAGATGCTCTGACCCAGTCGTGGATCTTGGATAATCGATAATGGATCTTTCATATTCATCTTTTTCATACTTCTAGGTTTATGAATAGTAGAAAGTGTTTCAAAGCTCTCAGTGATTCTGAATCTGTGTTGCTTTAAGATCATTTTCCTGCTCCAACAACATCCATAATCACGTTGTTATAAATATAATCTTTATTATCACAAAAATGAAATATATGTGAAATAAATGAATAAATACAAAAAAAGATAGATTGATAAAGTAAAATATAAAAGTAAAAAACTATTTAAAACGTTGTTGCACCACTCCACAATGAGTGATCACTTTATAGGTATTTATCTACTTTATAGCTGTAGCTAATAGGCTGCCATACATTGGACAATTTTTATTTTGCTTTATTTAAATATGAAATCAGTGTTTGTCCTATTGAAAACGTATTTTGCTGGTTTTAAACAAACGGTTGGTTATCTGCAATAGTTTATTCATGACTCATACAATTGGTCGTGTGTTATTTATTACTCCTAAGTGGAAGGGAACGAAATTTCCTACCATCTTTTCCGCTTTTCCCCCCTTCTGTGACTGGTTCAGTCTGGAGGTCAGAGGTGACGTCTCCCTTCCCTCTCTCTTCATTCCAGCAAATACACAGGCTTCTGCCAGGAAAAGAGAATAACCATAAATATAGCAATACAAAAAACAGATTAGCTGGATTCAATGACATAATTACTAATGAGACTCAAATTATATTAGCTTTATCATCACAAAATATGAAATAAATAAAAAAATTTTAACAATTTTTATTGGCTTGTGAACAATTAATAAAACCAATATAAAAATATCATATGGGTTTCCCATCAGTTAATAAGCATACTGTTATCAAACAAATTAGAAAATGGTTAAAAGGCTCAACCTGGTGATAAACATGTCACATAAAACCTTCTCACAGTGTGGGAGTAATGCACACGCTCATACCTGTAGCTATAAAAACCTAGTTTCAAAAAACACATTAATGGCTGAACCACAGCCGGCATCTTGTGTTAGTATTCAGAACCTGAAAAAAAAAACGGCACACAATTAGTACTGCAGTTTTACACCATAATTTGCTATGCAGTACAATTAATGTAGTTTAACTAACTGCCATCGTGTGTAACTAACCGCAATCGTGTGTAACTAACCGCCATCTTGTGTAACTAACCGCCATAGTGTGTAACTACCCGCCATCTTGTGTACCTAAACGCCATAGTGTGTAACTAACCGCCATCTTGTGTAACTAACCGCCATCTTGTGTAACTAGCCCCCATTTTGTGTAATTAACGGCCATCGGGTGTAACTAACTGCCATCTTGAGTAACTAATTGCCATCTTGTGTAACTAAGTTATTGAGCCTCAGCTAGCAGCGAGCTAGTGTAAATATGTAATAATACTGATAATAATACTGAGAAATGGATCAAAAATATAAACAGAACTTTTCACACCTTTTAAGACTTACAGCTTCTAACAAGACGTTATGATTCAAAGCCAACAAACTGTTAAAAAAACTGCAAAAATAGATTAAATGTAGATTTTAACTCGTATCAGCTAACTGTGCTAAGCTAAACTAATCTCTTCAGTAGCATGTTAGCTAGAAAGCTAACATATTTTATTGGGAAATAGGTGCAATTTTTTTTATGGTGACATAAACCTTGAGCTCTATGGCAAATATAATTTGTAAATTTCACTTCGATTAACTTTTATCTACAACTTATACTTATAACTTATACAACTTATCTACAGCATAATTCGTTATTGATTTAATCTTAAGGCTAACTGCTAGTTAGCTCCTAGCTAGCTGTCTTCCTTCATACTGTACAACATAACCGCATCTCTTTTTAAACAATTACACACCTTATTAATGAAAATAGTGCTCCAGTTAGGATGGGACAGTAGATGGAGCTGTAAGAGAAAGAGAGAGAGAGAGAGAGAGAGAGAGAGAATAAGCTTGTTTTCCTCATCTAACGCTTCACTCATATTATTCTTCAAGTTAACACCTAACTCTGACACTGGCTTTTATATGGAAAAAATAATAATTAAGTTCTTTCTTGAGGTATTAATTTGAATCTTCGGACACACAGTTCTAATGAAATATATAAAATAACAAAAGTTCTTTTGTTGGCTAAGAACTCAAACAGCAGCTCATTTCATGCCCAGCTGTCACAGATCAGTCAAAACCCAATAAATACTAAATCCTATGTGACCATGTATACGGGTAGGTTAGGTTAGGTTCAAATTTATTGTCACCGTCAGAGTACAAGTACAGAGACAACGAAATGCAGTCAGCATTGTTAACACTGTTAACTTACAGTATTGCACCATAACCTTGTTACCTCATGGTGCAATAAGTTAACAGTGTACAGTGTACAGGTAAAGGTAAACAATATGATGCATACCAGTAATGCAAATGGAAATGAAGTTAAATGGAATAAATATGAATTAGGGTGCAGTTAGTTGAGATAAACAGTGTACAGTAAGAGGTAAGCAGCATGATACATGCAATATGATGCAGTGGATACATACAGTATACTATACATGCAGTACATGTAGTATTGGTGGATTAGATACCATAAAGGAAGAGTTACTGTAATTTTAAAAGGAAAAAAAATATAAATTTGGGGGAAATTTTTTTTGTACTCACTGTGATTTATGGTAATAAATGCAATATAATAATGATTAAAAGCAGTTATTATGTTCCTGAAGTACTGTAGAGATGAGGTTAAGTCTGTGACAGAGTACTAAAACAAGCCCACCAAGGACCTGTGTGGGCCCCATATGGATAGACTTTATGGGTTGTCCACTTGTAGCCCATATGTATGTTTTCTGGGCATCCCAACTGGGTCCCAGTAACAACCCATGCATCAGAGCCCATGCCCAGGTGGCACAGCTGGCTCACACAGCTGGCTCAGGTTCAACCCATGTGGGCTCTGCCAAGTCATGCTGGCATAGTAGAATCATGGATAACTATTCAATAGATTCAAGATTCAAGATCTTTACTGTCATATGTACTTTGATACAATGAAATTCTTTTTTTTTTTTTCCTCATGAGAAAGACGGGGTAGAAGGGCAACAAACAATAAATTCCAAAGACAATAAGAATACAAAAAATATACAATAAGGAACATGCAGGAATAATAATAAAACTAAACAATACACAATAGCAAATGTCAATTTACAGTCTGAATAAGAGAACCATATGCAATAAGAACAGTTAAGGTTAACAATAAAAAGAACAATAAAAAGGTTTCACAGTATAATGAGGCAGTGCAAGTAACGATAAAGTGTCAAGTAGTGATAAAGTGTCAGTGCAAAGTGTAGTGTTTAAAGTGACAATGCTTATTAATCCAATTAGTATGAGGTGTGTGTATGATAGGCCATTTGGTAAGGTGCAGGGAGCAGTTGAGCATTGGGGCTGATCTTATCCTGATGACCCCGGCGGAAGCGGTAGTGGATGAAGACTATTGATCAGTCTAAAGGACTGGGGATATAAACTGTTCCGGAGCCTGGATGTTCTGGCTGCAGTACTCCGGTACCGCTTGCCAGACTTGAGTGTGCAGAAACTGTGGGTGGGGTGAGTGGGGTCGCTGATGATGTTGCTAGCCCATTTGTAGGTCCTTTTATTGAATATGTCCTTCAGTGAGGGGAGAACTGTTCCTGTGATTTTCTGGGCCAGCCTTATCACCCTCTGTAGTGACTTTCTGTCATGTGCTGTGCTGTTGCCAAACCACACAGCAATGCAGCAAGTTAACACACTCTCCACAGTGCATCTGTAGAAGTACGGCGTATTTGTGGTGACAGGCTGAATTTCCTCAATCTCCTGAGGAAGTATATTCTTTGGTTGGATTTTTTTACCAGTTGTGTTGTGTTCTCCATCCATTTAAGGTCAATAACAATAGTTACTATGAAATACTATAGTAAAACCATGGTGAATTTTGACATCTGACTCTGAGAAGCAATGACCTCCTGACTGTCAAGAATGAAGAAGTTGTGGTCTGGAAATCCACCAGTTTGAATGAATAAGTAATGAAGAAATCTTGTCTACAAAAGTTTACATCCCCCTTTCAGAATCTGTAAAATGTTAATTATTTTACCAAAATAAGAGGATCATACAAAATGCACGTTATTGTTTATTTAGTGCTGACTTGAATAAGATATTTCACATAAAAGATGTTTGCATATCGTCCACAAGAGAAAATAATAGCTGAATTTATAAAAATGACCCTGTTCAAAAGTTTACATCCCCTTGATTCTTAATACTGTGTTGTTACCTGAATGATCCACAGCTGTGTTTTTTTGTTTACTGATAGTTGTTCCTGAGGCCCTTGTTTGTCCTGAACAGTTAAACTGCCTGCTGTTCTTCAGAAAAATCCTTCAGGTCCCACAAATTCTTTGGTTTTCCAGCATTTTTGTGTATTTGAACCCTTTCCAACAATGACTGTATGATTTTGAGATCCATCTTTTCACACTGAGGACAACTGAGGGACTCGTATGCAACTATTACAGAAGGTTCAAACGCTCACTGAAGCTCCAGAAGGAAAAACATGCATTAAGAGCCGGGGGGGTGAAAACTTTTTGAATTTGAAGATCAGGGTAAATTTAACTTATTTTTTCTTCTGGGAAACATGTAACTATCTTCTGTAGCCTCTGAAGGGCAGTACTAAATGAAAAAATATGATATTTAGGCAAAATAAGAAAAATGTACATGTCTCCATTCTGTTCAAAAGTTTTCACCCCCCGGCTCTTAATGCATGGTTTTTCCTTCTGGAGCATCTGAACCTTCTGTAATAGTTGCATATGAGTCCCTCAGTTGTCCTCAGTGTGAAAAGATGGATCTCAAAATCATACATCATTGTTGGAAAGGGTTCAAATACACAAAAAATGCTGGAAAACCAAAGAATTTGTGGGACCTGAAGGATTTTTCTGAAGAACAGCAGGCAGTTTAACTGTTCAGGACAAACAAGAACATGAACACCTATCACTAAACAAATAAACACAGCTGTGAATCATTCAGGTAAGAAAAATATATATATATATATTTTTTTTTTTTTTCTTACAGTTTGTTGCTTTTTAAAAGAAAATGGAGCATTATGAGTTTAATAAGTGACTTTTCTTTTTTAAAAAGTTATAAAATATAGTTCATTACCCTCCAACAGACTTTACATTTACTACTTTTATTTTCTGTATCAGCCTGCAGTCAGATCCCACGGAAACACACACACACACAAACATCTCACCTACACATACACATCATGTTGTTTGTGCCAAGTATGCACCACCATATGCAGCAGTGCATGTGTGGTTTTGTTAAGGTTGACGTGTGTGTGTGTGTGTGTGTGTGTGTATGTGTGTGAGAAACAAAGTCACACTGCGAGGTGAGAAGCGTGTTATTTTAATGGAAAATATTTCAGTTATTTTCATACAAATAATCACCACACAGTCGAGGACGAATCCCAGAAGAAGAACTTTACTTACTCTATAGAAAAGAAAAATGTTTTTATGCTCAAACAGTTATTAAAACTGCACACAGTGAGTAAGTGTGCACTTTTTTAGGGCACTTTATTAAAGATTTGGAGGTGTACTCAGAGCTGAGTTGAGAGCGCAGTCATGATTTAATCATGAAATCACACACATCAGTATTCAGACCTCAGACGTAACTACAGACTTCAGACTTGCTATTCGGACATCAGAGGATCTTAATCAGAGACACTGTTTATCTCCAGGACTCAACTGTTTAGGAATAAAATGATGAATGAACTTAAAGTTTCTCTGTAAGCATAGCAGATAAGTGCTTGGTCAGATTATCCTTCAAACTGTGGTCATGTTTTCTTTACAGGAGAGTGAATCGAGTTAGCTTATCAGATTAAAAGCGTGATAAAATCACCTACATCTTGTAGAACACCTGAACCACGTTCATGCACAATGTGCACAAGTACTTATGTCACGTTTGTATAGCACTTCTTTTCTAGCAGCTGTAAGTAGTGTCGTTGTTTATCGTTCCATCTGTGCCATGTTTATCTTGTTTGTGTTTTTGTTACATAGCTCTAGCCCTTGTTCTCATGTGTTTCACAATTAATAAAAGTCCCCGCATTTGCATCTGTCTCCAAACCATCCATGACAAGTATGTTCATTAATTTGTGTGAATTCCTAACTGCCAGAAAAAAAACATCTTGTGTGTTTCTACTCAAGAAGAATCTGGCAGACTATTTTTCTTCATGATCTTTATAGGAAGCTCAATCATCCTGAACAGCTGCGCACTCCAATGATGGAGACTTACAATTTTCCTGTAAATACTGACATAACAAAGTCGTTGACTCTGAATACAGTCCTTAGAAACCAAGTCCTGCATAAGTATTTTATCTGCTTTTGTGATGAATGAAAGTGAAAGTGAAAGTAACTTGTGGCCAAGTAATTTGACCCATACTCAGAATTTGTGCTCTGCATTTAACCCATCCAAGTGCACACACACAGTAGTGAACACACACACACACACCGTGAACACACACCCGGAGCAGTGTGCAGCCTTTTTTGCTGCGGCGCCCGGGGAGCAGTTGGGGGTTCGGTGCCTTACTCAAGGGTCTCACCTCAGTCATGGTATTGAGGGTAGAAGAGAGCGCTGGTCATTCACTCCCCCCACCTACAAACCCTGCCGGACCTGAGACTAGAACCCACGACCTTCGGGTTACAAGTCCATTTTGCGTTTCTAATGCTTTAAATTTTACATGTGTTTTAAAACATTCAACACAAATAACAACACAACACAAAATGGATAAAGGTGCAATTATTTAAAAGGTAAAATATGCACAGGGTGATTTTTGAGCCCTTTTAGGACATGGTCCTGTTACTCAATGCACCAATTCACACACAGATCATTTGTATTTATGATTATTATATTAAATTTCTATAAAATTTATATAATGTTGTTATTTAAAATATGTCTACCCATGTGACTAAACCTTCATGCGATGCAAGTTTTTTCATATCTATTTATTACATGGTGTATTATAAAGTGAATTTATTCAAACCAAACAGGAAAAGAAATGATCAAAATTGTGTCACTTGATCTCCAAGAAAATGTATTATTTGCTATTTGATCAGCTTTTCTTAGCTACATGTACATCATGGCACTGATCAGTCACCAAACCAAAGACAAAAACCCCACAAACCAGCTTCTCTCCGTGTCTCGCTCCGATCCATCTGATCCCTCAGCTCAGCGCTCGTCTATCTGTGTCCGACGATGGCGCGAGCGATCAGCTCCTTCATGATCTCATTGGTTCCGCCGTAGATAGGCTGCACACGAGTGTCCACGAAGGCTCTGAGGAAGAGAACGTGTGACAGACGCATATCAGAAACCAGCACAAAAATCCTGAAAATCGATCTGAAGATTTAGATTAGACGACTATATAGAGTGACAATGTCTAGATTGGAATATATAGAGCTCTTATTTCTAGATTAGATTGGTGTATGGGATAAAATGACCAAGGTCAAAGGTCAGATCATGAATTCAGCCCAGAATGAAGTTTATCTAATGGCATCCCCCTGCTGTTCATACAGTGACATAGAAAAGGAAGCAGTGAGGCTGCAAAAATAATAAACTACGACAATTCTACTGGACAAAAATGAAATTTCTTTCACCTGTACAGGCTGGAGTTATGCAGACCCTGAGTGGCCACTTTATTCTGTAACTCTGACGCCCTGAGAGAGAGAGAGAGAGAGAGAGAGAGAGAGAGAAAGAGAGAGAGCATGTTAAATTTAAAGAGAATGCCATTTTTAGAAGAGCAACGATTTTAATTAGGAGAATGGCATGCCCTCGCAAATCAACCCTGATTCTTATAGCATCATGAAAATCACTCATATGGATATAAATATACAGAGTGAATAAACTGGAGAGAAAGAGAGAGAGAGAGAGAGAGAGAGAGAGAGACTGACCAGTATTTGGCCATGGAGGCGGTGCTGGAGTCCAGCTTCCTCTCACTGTGCAGCTGGAGACAGTTATCAATGAAAGCTCGACCCACACAGATCTCCGTCTTCAGCTCACACACACACATTATATATATATATATGTATATGTATATACACACAATAGCACCTGTCAAAGGCTGAGATATATTAGGCAGCAAGTGACCTGTCAGTTCTTGAAGTTGATGTGTTGGAACCAGGAAAAATGGCAAGCATAAGGATTAGAGAGACTTTGACAAGGGCCAGATTGTGATGGCTAGACGACTGGGTCAGAGCATCTTTAAAACAGCAGGTCTTGTGGGGTGTTCCCAGTATGCAGTGGTTAGTACCTACCAAAAGTGGAACAAGGAAGGACAACCGGTGAACCAGCAACAGGGTCATGGACGCCCAAGGCTCACTGATGCGCGTGGGGAATGAAGGCTAGTCCATCTGGTCTGATCCCACAGAAGAGCTACTGTAGCACAAATTGCTGAAAAGTTAAAGCTGGCTCTGATAGAAAGGAGTCAGAACACACAGTGCAGTGCAGTGCAGCTTGCGTAGCTGCAGAGCGGTCAGAGAGCCCATGCTGACCCTGTCCACTGCCAAAAGTGCCTACAATGGGCAGGTGAGCATCAGAACTTTACGACAGAGCAAAGGAAGAAGGTGGCCTGGTCCAATAAATCACATTTTCTTTTACATCATGTGGACGGCCGGGTGCGTGTGTGTCGCTTACCTGGGGAAGAGATGGCACCAGCATGCACTATGGGAAGAACGCAAGCTGGCGGAGGCAGTGTGATGCTCTGGGCAGTGTTCTGCTGGGAACATCTTTGGGTCCTGGCATTCATGTGGATGCTATTTTGACACATTGTTGCAGACTAGGTACACCCCTTCATGGCAACGGTATTCCCTAATGGAAGTGACCTCTTTCAGTAGGATAATTGGCATTTGGCAGCTGTTCGAATGGAGCTACCAATATGAAGTCCAAGGAAATCTCAATGCAAGTGCAGAATGCCATCATTAGGCTGAAAAAACAACATAAATCTATAAGAGAGATAGCAAAAACCTTAGGTGTGGCCAAATCAACAGTTAGTTACATTCTTAAGAAGAAAGAAAGTACTGGTGAGCTCAACAACATCGAAAGGCCTGGAAGACCACGAAAGACTACTAAAGTGGATGATCACAGAATCCTTTCCTTGGTGAAGAAAAACCCCTTCACAACATCACCAGAAGTCAAGAACACTCTGGAGAAGGTAGGCGTATCATTGTCAAAATCTACAATCAAGAGACGCCTTCATGAATGTAAATACAGAGAGTTTACAACAAGGTGCAAACCACTGGTAACACTCAAGAACAGGAAAGCCAGATTAGACTTTGCCAGAAAACATCTAAAAAAGCCTCCCATGTTCTGAAATAATATTCTTTGAACTGATGAAACCAAGATTAACTTGTACCAGAATGATGGGAAGAGAAAGGTATGGTGAAAGAAAGGAACAGCTCATGATCCAAAGTATACCACATCATGTGTCAATCATGGTGGAGGCAGTGTTATGGCATGGGCATGTATGGCTACCAGTGGAACGGGTTCACTGGTGTTTATTGATGATGTGACTGCTGACAGAAGTAGCAAGATGAATTCTGAGGTGTATAGGGCTATACTCTCTGCTCACATTCAGCCAAATGCTACAAAACTGATAGGATGCCGCTTCACAGTGCAGGTGGATAATGACCCTAAACATACTGCGAAAGCAACTCAAGACTTTTTGAAGGCAAAGAAAAGGAATATTCTTCAATGGCCAAGTCAGTCGCCTGATCTCAACCCAATAGAGCTGCTTTTCACTTACTGAAGACAAGACTGAAGGCAGAAAGACCCACGAACAAGCAGCAACTGAAGGTGGCTGCAGTGAAGGCCTGGCAAAGCATCTCCAGGGAGGAAACTCAGAATATGAGTTTTGAGAACATGGGCTCCAGACTTCAGGCAGTCATAGACTGCAAAGGATTTTCATCCAAGTATTAAAATTATGGTTATATTTACAATTATGCCACTTTGTCCAAATACCTTTGAGCCCCTGAAAATGGAAGTACCTTGCTTAAAATGGCTGTAATTCCTAAATGGTAAATGCCATATTTTTGTGGAACCTCTTAAAATAAAGCTGGAAGTCTACACTTCGATCACATCTTGATTGTTTTATTTCAAATCCATTGTGGTGGTGTATAAAGGCAAAAACACTAAAACTCTGTCATTGTCGAAATACTTCCAGACCTGACTGTATTTCTGTAAAGCTGCTTTGTGACAATGCCCATTGTTAAAAGCGCTATAAACAAACAAAACTGAATTGAATTGAATGTTTAAATGCCAAGAAACAACTAATAACAGCTCTTAACCTCATTAAAATACCTGGAGGGTTAGGGTTAGCGTTGAGTAGCAAAAAAATCCTTAAAAAATCCTTTTATTTAAAATGAAAGGGGTTGAAAGACACAAGGAAACTTTAAAGCCTAAAATATGTTTTTATTTATTAAATTCCCACCTGCAGGTCAGCGATGGTTTTTCCAAAGGCCTTCCTCTGAGTCACGTAATTCCGAGTCTCCTCAAACATAAACTCACAGCTGGCCAGAGCCATTGCTGCTATTATCAACCGCTCCTGACAGAGAGAGAGAGAGAGAGAGAGAGTGAGAGAGAGAGAATGGAGGGGGAAGCGTGTGTGAGTCTAAATGTGCTGCACTTTATATACCTTAAATTGTTTTACATTATTGCATTAAATAATGCAACAGTATAACAATAAACCTCCTTTGGGAAAAAAAGACATAGAATAAAAGATAGAGACAAAATGAAAGAAGGAAACCTCATTGCTCGTACCTGAGGCAGTTCATTCATGAGATAGTAAAAACCTTTGTTAGTTTCTCCCAGTACAGCGTCAGCTGGGAGGCGTACATCCTCAAAGAACAACTCTGCTGTGTCCTGCACACACACACACACACACACACACACACACATACACACAAAATAAAAATCGAACCTCAGCTGGAGCTCCACATAAAGATTAAATGCTGAAAATGTGATAATCAACAAAACCAGTATGATGTGACTGTGTGTGTGTGTGTGTATATACCTGTGCTTTGAGGCCACTCTTGTCCAGTTTACGTCCCTTGGCGAAGCCCTTGGTGCCGCTTTCCACCAGAAACAGACTGAGACTGTGAGCTGCTGATTTCGCCTCACGTTTTGTTACAGCAACAACAATGACCAGATCACTCATCCACCCGTTAGTGATAAACACCTGAGAGACAGAGAGAGAGAGAGAGAGACAGAGAGAGACAGAGACACAGAGACAGAGAGAGGCAGAGACACAGAGAGAGACAGAGAGAGACAGAGAGAGAGACAGAGAGAGACAGAGAGAGACAGAGACAGAGAGACAGAGAGACAGAGAGAGAGAGACAGAGAGAGAGAGAGAGACAGAGAGACAGAGACACAGAGACAGAGAGAGAGAAAGAGACACAGAGAGAGACAGAGAGAGAGACAGAGAGAGACAGAGAGAGAGAGACAGAGAGACAGAGAGAGAGAGACAGAGACAGAGAGAGACAGAGACAGACAGGGAGAGAGACAGAGACAGAGAGAGACACACAGAGAGAGAGAAAGAGACACAGAGAGAGACACAGAGAGAGACAGAGAGAGAGAGACAGTAAATTACATTTGATTATAAATGAATCCAAACTTTAAACTTTAATCAAATGTTAATGTAACAGATAAATATTTCAGCATGTGTGTAAACCTTATTTCCATTGAGGATTCAGTCAGTGCCATCACGCCGATCATACGTCTTCACTCCCTGCAGATCACTGTACACACACACAAACACATATAGAGTTACACCAGCACTCCAACAGATTTGTACTTGAATTGTAATGAGATATCTAATATGAACATGTATATAGGAGCGTGATGTCATTTGGTGGGCGGAGCCTCACCTGCCCGCCCCTGGCTCACTCATGGCGATGGCGCCGATGCATTTCCCAGCAGCCGTCTGGGGCAGGAAGCGTTCAATCTGAGCCTGTGAGCCATAATGGCTGATGTACGGCATCACGATCTCCGAATGCAGAGAGAAACCAGGACCTGAACAGTTACAGTACATCCTACACACACACACACACACACACACACTGTTTATATATACACTGTATTATATTATACTGTACATAGGCTGCTACTCTTATGTTTACACTATTGCAGCTACTTATACTGTACTCTTGTACTCTTTGCACTATTCTCACTAGATTCACATTCTAACAGAACTGTGTACTGGTCGGCGCTGCACTGGAACTTACTGCGACCATTGTCTGTCCCAGTAGTCATTGTACTGTCTTGTGTCTGCATGTATGTATAAATTTATGTAGTCCCTTGTAGTTCTGTGTTGTTCTGTGTTTGTCTTATGTAGCATCTTGGTCCTGGAGAAACGTTGTTTCTTTTCACTATGTATTAACTGGCTGTATGTGGTTGAAATAAACTCCACTTGACTTGACTTGACTTGACACACACACACTATCATGACAGCTCTCTCTAATCAACGTATAATCATCTTAGACAAAGAAAACCTTCCTTACTTCCTCATGATCCACAAGGAGACAGAGAGAGAGAGAGAGAGAGAAAGAGAGAGAGAGGGGGGGGGGGGAGAGGGGGAGAGAGGTAAAGTGAGACAGTAACACAGAGTTACTTACTGCTCCTCCCACACAATGGCAGCAGAGAGCAGGTCTCCACCGACCCCGCCATGTTCAGCAGGAGTGTAAATACCCAGCAGCCCCTGCAGGCCCGCCTTCTCCCACACCTCCCTACTGACCTCGCCCGCCTTCTCCCACCTGTAAACACACACACACACACACACACACACACACTTAACTAAAATGTTCATAAAACAAGGTAGTCAAGTTTTTAAACATCAAACCCTTGTATATGATTTTATTTATTTATTTATTTTTTACTCACAGCGTTAGATTCAGACTTCAGAGGCGGTGTGAACCACTTCAGCTAAACACACCCTAGGTTTCTTTTCACTTTTTAATGTAGCGCTTTGATTGTTGTTTTTACACAAATTTAGTAAAACTCATCTCATCTAACTTCCCAAAGGCTTTCTCAGATCAAAAACATAAAGATGAACAGCTTCATTCAGGCCTGTGTTACACCATTACACTCTTATGTTCTAACATAGTTACACTGTTACAATATTACACTTCTAAACTGTTACCCTTTTCACAGGAGAACAGAATATCGATGATCTGCTACAGTAATATTAGAAAAAGATGAACAAAAAAAAGTTCAAAGACTTTTTGCAGACGTGCATTACATACTTACAGTTACTTTGTCATATTTCCAGAGTTACATTTTCACATAGTGTTTATCAACAACATTTATGTAACAGCATAATAGTGTAACTATGTAATGGCATAACAATGTAGCAGTGTAAATACTGTATGTTACAATGTAACAGTGTAACAATCTATCTATGTAGCAGTGTAATGATGTAACTGTGTAACAGTGTAACAGTTTAACTGTGTAACAGTGTAAGAACATAAGACTGTAACAGTGTAATGCAGATCTGCAAAAAGCATTTGATCTTTACGCTTTTTAACTTATAGCAGGAGAATAATTTATATTTTGCAAAACTGGAAACTGTTTTCAATTAATACTCAGCAAAAAAGTCATTTAAACACTTTTTTGCATAATTTAAGTGTACAAATTTTTAAGAGAAATAACACTGCAGTAACGAGTGATCACTAGTTACCAAACAGGATATTACCATATTTATTTCACATTTACATTCAAAGTGTGGTGGGATGTGACTGAATTTACTCTGTTCCTCCTTGAAGATCCAGATTTAGATCCAGTGTGTGATAGTAATGTGTGTGATAGTAATGTGTGGTCTCACAGAACAACCTCCAAGATCCCAATCAGTCTGGCTTCAAACCAGCACACTCCACAGAGACTGCCCTTTTGGCCGTCACTGAGAAGCTACATGCTAGATCAGCCAAACTGTCTTCAGTTCTCATCCTCCTTGACCTTTCAGCAGCATTTGACACGGTGAACCACAAGACTCTCCTATCCACCCTCATGAGCCTAGGAATTCGTGGTGCAGCATGGCAATGGTTTGCTTCCTACCTGGAAGATCGGTCATATCAGGTGACACGGAGGGGATCCACATCTGCTCCTCGCAGACTCTCCTCTGGTGTTCCACAAAGCTCAGTACTTGGTCCTCTCCTGTTCTCCCTCTATACTCAATCTCTTGGTGCGGTCATATCCTCACACGGGTTTTCATACCACTGCTATGCAGATGACACTCAACTCATCCTCTCTTTCCCTCCCTCAGACTCTCATGTTTCTGCTCGGATATCAGCTTGTCTGGCTGACATCTCATCATGGATGACAGCTCATCAGCTGAAACTTAATCCCACCAAAACTGAACTGCTGTTCATCCCAGGTGATTCATCCCCATCTCAGGATCTTGCAATTTCCCTAGACAATTCTCTGATCTCGCCTTCGGTTACCGCACGCAACCTTGGGGTAACTATGGACAATCAACTGTCCTTCTCCTCTCACATTGCTAATCTAACACGCTCATGTCGATTTCTCCTTTATAACATCAGAAGAATTCGTCCATTTCTTTCCTCACAAGCCACACAGGTGCTTGTTCAGTCCCTTGTCATTTCAAGACTGGACTACTGTAACTCACTCCTGGCAGGTCTGCCTCTGAGCGCCATTTGTCCACTGCAACTGATCCAGAATTCAGCTGCACGATTGGTTTTCAACCTTCCTAAATTTTCCCACACCACCCCATTGCTGCGCTACCTCCACTGGCTTCCTGTAGCTGCCCGCATCAGATTTAAAACACTGATGCTCGCCTACAAAGCCAAAAACAGACCAGCACCCACTTATCTCAAAGCACTTATCACACCTCGAGTGCCACCACACTCCCTCCGATCCTCTAGCACTGCTCGACTGGTCCCACCATCTCTCAGGGTACAAGGAAGGCATGCATCGAGACTCTTCTCTGTTCTGGCACCAAGGTGGTGGAATGAACTTCCCCTAGATGTCCGAACAGCTGAGTCACTGGCAGTCTTCAAACGACGGCTAAAGACTTACCTCTTCATATAATACTTAAATTAGCACTGTCACCAAAAAAAAAAAAAAAATCACCTCCCCAACAGAGTTTTGGATTGATGGTATTCCTAGTTTGTGACCTAGCGAGCCAATATCAGAATGTATTTTTGATATACTTCAAAGCACTATTGTAAGTCTCTCTGGATAAGGGCGTCTGCCAAATGCCATAAATGTAAATGTAAATGTAAATGGTTTAGGACAAAGCCACTGCACTCACTCCGTGTGATAAGGAACCACTTCTTCCTTAAAGAACCGCCGGACGTTCTGTCTGAACAGGTCATGTTCCTCAGAGAAAATCCGCCGTGTCCCGATGTCCATCATCGTCTTGGCCATCGAGGTCTCGGGGTGAAAGGGGGCAGGCATGTCACCCTGCAGGTGCTGCGAGTACTGCATTCTGGGAAAGATCAGGTTATTTATAAACCATGCTGATCAACATAAAGAGCATGACATTACACAGCTTACTGCCAATCAACAATATCATTATCATTCCATTCAGAAGAACACAGCATTTTTCAAGTCAAGTCAAGTCGAGCTTTATTGTCATTCTGCTACAAGTGTGGACATATAGTGTAACGAAATTGCACTGTGTGTTACACCAGCACTATTTCAGCACCAATTTTGATAAAGTCTGTCCAATTCAGAAGGCATCATAACAAAAGATCTCATTTCTAGTTCCTTATTTTGCACCAATTTGAAGGAGCACCACACCATCTCAGAGGAGGCAATCTCATAACCATTTTAAAGGTTATCATGATATAAAAAGTTAATATAACGCAAAAATGTAACATTGAAACATAACTACACATAAATGTCTAAAAGTATAAGACACAATAGGGACATACAGCTGAGGCTAAAAGTTCATATACACCTGGGCTAAAGTTATTCAATCTCAGTGTTTCACAACTCCACACATTTCATGTTACATATCATACATTTCTTTGGGCAACTCAATTAGGACACTTACTTTGTTCACATCAGAAGTCATTTTAAAACAATCAATTAGAGACAAGTTTACTTACACCAAGTTGACTGTCTCTTTAAACAGTCTGAAAGATTCCTGAAATTGATGTAGTGAATTTAGAGGCTTCTGACTGGCCAACTGTCATAATGAAGAGGTAACTGGTTGTGCACTGTGGCTGTATAAGGGCCTACCTTCAGCACCGGTGCCTTTTTGCCCTTGATTGACCTCAGAAAAAAACCTGTGAACCTTCAGAAGTCTGGTTCCTACTTATGAGCAATTTCCAAATAACTGAAGGTACCACAAGCATCTGTACAAACAACTGTGTGCAAATATGAAAATCTTGAAACCACACAGACACTGTATCATTCAGGAAAGAGGCACAAATGATCTCCCAGTGATGAAGGAACTTTGGACCGAATGGTTCAATTGAACCCCAAGACAACAATAAAGGAACTTGTGAAGGAGTTGGAGGCATCAGGTACCAAAGTGTGTATATCCAACATTAAGAGAGTCCTACATCGTCATAGCCTGAAAGGCTGTCGCACATGGAAGAAGCCTCTACTCCAAGACCTGCATAAAAAAGCCAGTCTGTAACCAGACTGTAGACCTCCAGGTCTTTTCCAAACAAAAGGCCCAGACACTGCCGCCCCATAGGTCCTTTGATTGTGCGATCAACCTACTCCCAGGAGCTGCTCCGCCTAGGGGCAGGTTATTCTCCCTGTCACCTCCAGAATAGCCATGGAGGACTATATTAAAGAGGCCTTGTTCTTGGGATTTATCCACCCATCCACCTCCCCTATGGGGACGGGGTTCTTTTTTGTCAACAAGAAAGTAGGGGATCTGCGGCCTTGCATTGATTACCGTGGCCTTAATGCCGTGATGCAGAAGGATAGGTACCCACTGCCCTTGATGAATTCTGCATTTGAGCGCCTGTAGCGGGCGAAAATTTTTTCAAAACTGGATCTACATAGCGCCTACAATCTGATCCGCAACAGGGCAGGGGATGAGTGGAAGACTGCGTTCATCACGCCGTCTGGGCACTATGAGTATTTGGTGATGCCCTTTGGCCTGATGAAAGCCCCCGCGGTCTTCCAGCGGTTCATTAATGAGGTCCTCCGGGAGACCAGACCCTCAACCATTACATCTTCGTCTAGCTAGACGGCATTTTGATTTTTAGCAGCTCGCTGGAGGAACATATGGTTCATGTGCGCCGAGTCCTTCAGCTCCTCCTCCAGAACCATCTATATGTCAAAATAGAGAAGTCCCAGTTTCATGTAACCACAATCTCCTTCTTGGGCTTTGTTGTGTCCCAAGGGAGACTTAGTATGGACCCAGACAAGGTAAAGGCGGTCACACAGTGGCCACAACCCACCTCAGTCCGGCTGGTACAATGCTTCCTGGGGTTATTCCAATGCTTCATTCAGGACTTTAGCACCCTGGCAGCCCCCCTTAGCGCACAGACGAAGAAGAACCAGGCTGGGTTTAAGTGGACTACAGAGGCACAGCAAGCCTTTGAAACCCTGAAGGAGAAATTGACAACAGCCCCTGTGCTGCATATGCCTGATCCTGAGGCTCAGTTCATAGTGGAAGTCGATGCCTCAGATATAGGAGTGGGTGCCGTCCTCTCCCAGCGTTCAGGGCCAGACCAGAAATTACATCCATGCGCATACTTCTCCCACCGTCTAACCCCATCAGAGAGGAATTATGGGACGGATCTTATTTGGACGGACCACAAGAGTCTGGCCTACATTCAGGAGGCCAAGCGCCTGAACCCCCGGCAAGCCAGGTGGTCCTTATTCTTTACATGTTTTAACTTCATCTTGTCTTATAGGCCAGGGTCCAAAAATCTTGAACCAGATGCACTCTCTAGGCAACAGGATATATCCTCACGGGAACCCAGCCACGAGACTATAATTTCCCCTCCCCGAATAGTGGCTCCCTTGCGCTGGGGCCTGGAGGAAGCCATCTGCATGGCTTCCTGTCAGGAGCCAGATCCAGGTGGAGGCACTCCAGGAAAACTCTATGTACCGTTGACCATACGGCCTCAGGCCCTGTCTTGGGGTCATACATCTCCATTTGCAGGGCACTCTGGGGTCACCAGAACCCTGGAGTTTTTGCGCCGACGCTTCTGGTGGCCCAATATGGAGAGGGATCTCCGGGCCTATGTGGCTGCCTGTCAGGTCTGTGCTCGGAACAAGGAGCCACATACTCGCCCATCTGCTTTGCTTCATCCCCTCCCAGTACCCTCTCGCCCATGGTCTCACCTTTCACTGGACTTTGTTACAGGTCTGCCAACATCCCAGGGGATGTCAGTTACACTGGTCCTCATGGATCTGTGCTGCGGTGCTTTTGAGTTGAGCCGTTGGCTCTGAGGTTTCCCCGATCAGATTCACAAACACTACAACACTCACTAAAATAGTCCCATGGAGTTAGCTCAGCGGCTAACGTTACGGCTTGGGGTTCACAACCTCTCTGGTTCGAGTCCCGCGCAAGGTGTTTACATTTTAGGCGGAGCCTTTTTGATCCGTCTCTGCACTTGGGTCCATTCCACACCATATATTGTCCTGCCGGACAAGCGGGCCCTGCACGACGCTCTTGTACATCTTATCGCCTAGCCCCATAACACAGACTGAAGTTTGCAGCTGATCACAAGCCTTTTGGAGGAGAGTTCTCTGGTCAGATGAAACAAAAATTGAACTGCTTGGCCAAAATGATCAGTGTTATGTTTGGAGGAAAATTAGTGAAACACGTATGAAGCATGGGGGTGGTAGCATCATGCTGTGAAGGTGTTTTGCTGGAAAAAGGGACTGGTGCATTAGAATAGATGGCATCATGAGGAAGGAGGATTATATTAAATATGATAAATAAAAACTGAAATAAATATGACCTTTTATGTAAATAAAATAGATGCTCTAATTGACTATAACAGGAGGTATAACATGAAATGTGTGGAGCTGTGAAAAATTGAGTTTGAATGTCTTTAGCCTGGGTGTATGTAAACCTTTGGCCTGCTTCGTCATCATTAACTGATATCTGAATGTTAATCTATAACCAGCTGGTCTCATTTCATCTACAGTTTAATGATTCCGGTGTACTGACATCTTTATCACTAATCAGAAACTTGTATTCCATAGAAAACAGATTTTCTATGACTCATGATTGCAAGAGCAGGGCACAGAATGAATTCTTTGTTCCTCCTTTGGACAGGTGACATTTAAAGAGTGGTTATTTTAGTTACCGTAGACTTCCTATCAGCTTGAACCAGTCTGGCCATTCTCCTCTGACCTCTCTCATCAACAAGGTGTTTCCAGCTGCAGAACTGTCGCTTACTGGAAGGGTTTTTTTTGTTTTGTTTTTCGCAACATTCTGTGTAAACTCTAGAGACTGTTTACATGAAAATCCCAGGAGATTAGTGGTTTCTGAAATACTCAAACCAGCCCATTTGGCACCATGATATGGTTAAAGTGACAGTGATCACACTTTTTCCACCATTCTGATGTTTGATGTGAATATTAACTGAAGCTTTTGACCTGTATCTGCGTGAGTTTATGCATTGCGCTGCTGCCATTGGCTGATTGGATAACTGCATGAATGAACAGGTGTACAGGTGTTCCTATTGAAGAAGCCAGTGAGTGTATATGTCTTCATTTGATTTTACATATATATATATATAATTTTAATTTTTATTATTTTAATTTTCCTGCTTCCGCCTGTCTTTAGCCTAGGTGTATGTAAACTTTTGGCCAAACTGATAACTGATATCTGAATTTTAAACTATAATTAGCTGGTCCCATTTCATCTACGATATAATAATTCTGGTGTATTGATAACCTTATCACTAATCAGAAACGTGTATTCCATAGAAGACAGTTTTTCTATGACTCATGATTGCCAGCGCTGGCCATTGTGTTTGTGTTCCTCACAACAAATGCTTTGTTCCTTCTTTATCTTAGAATCTTTTTTGTTATATTAAACTATAAGAAGTAATATTTCTGGTTGGTCAGAATGACAGCCAATGACAGTAAAGGACCGTCAGCCAATGACAGTAAAGGACCGTTCATAAAAACCCCATCTCGCATCAAAAATCTCCATAGCAGCTTACTGATTCATCTACGATATCACTGTCATTGTGCAGGTGAGTAAAGCTGATTAAACCTAACAATCTGGAAGGAAATACATATAAGGGAAATATTTTTAACGATTATACCCAAATGTGCACCTGGTTTATTTATTTAAATAGGAAAAGTATAACAGATGTGTAGATAAATTAGCAGTCCATCGAGTACAAATCAAGAATAGAGCAATACTGTACTATAGCACTGTTGAATTCAGGACTGTGATTGGTCAGAAGGTGTTGATTAATTTTCTATAACAGCAGCTCTGACAGTAGTGCAGCTGTAAATCACAGGTTTATATTAATGCGGGTCAGCTTCAGATCAGCTTGTGCAATAATTCTTGTCTAGTGTCCTTATCAATTTTCTGCATTAAACATTTGCTATGAGCCTTACTGTTTGACAAATCTGTCTTTCCTTTTCAGAACCATGAGCAGGAACTTCTTGTCCATGAACGAAGAGCTCCGTAAGGGAGACTTCCTGTTATCCAACAACCGAGAGTACAAGGCAATCTTTCAGGTAGAATTAAAACAGAAAAAAGAAAAACTCCAGGTTCAAAAAGAAGAGCTGCATTTCTTTATGTTTATACCCTCCACATAGATAGCACTGGCCATTCCTAATTCCTTTTTTACTTTTACTTATTTGAAAAATTACTTCCAATACTTTTCACAGAAATATAAACCCAACCACTGTTTTCCAAAACTGAACACTCATGTCTCATTTCAGGAGGATGGGAACTTTGTGGTCTATGGCTGGAGACCTCTGTGGGCATCTAACACGTATGGCAATACCGACGCCCAACGGCTGATCATGCAAGGAGACTGCAACTTCGTCATGTACACGCCGGACAGACCCGTGTGGGCCACCAACACCAGCCGGAAGGACGCCAAAATGTGCCGTCTGGCTCTGGGCAACGACGGCATTCTAATGGTCGATAATGATGGGGCTGTGGTGTGGAAATCTACTAAGTCTAATTAAAAGCAATGAAGCAATCATGTCTCAAAACTCTCTGCAGCTGTCAGGAAAGTTATAAAATAAATCAGTAAAGAGAAGCAGCAGGATGTCTCTGTGTCTCTGTACTACTGTTATTATAATCAGTTCAAGCAAAACAGGCGGGCAGTACAAGACTGCCAACAGAAATGAATACTCTGAATAACAGACTGAATACTTTTCCCTGCACCTAAAACCCAGTTAAGACCCCAGACTTACCCTAGTTATCCTCCTTTATCACGCAGCAAGACAAACACAGAAATTATAAGCAAGACTCCAGGGCTACCAGAATGGAAACTTACTCCATCACTAATCCAACCCAATCGAACAGGCTTTATCAAAGCAAACAGTCAACTACTAACTCTCACAGAATACTTAACCTTCTCATGCATAAATTATTTAAAAAAATAAACATATGCATGTCATATATTAACTTTTTCTAAACATCTCCTATATTAAAAAGTCAATGGATTGTCCATGTCTAGAAATTCTGTGAGAAAGAAAATGATAAAACTTTATTCCAGAAATAAAAAAAAAATTTCAATGTCTTTAGAAACAAAAATTGTTAACATTCAGGCACTAAAATATTCAAAGTTGATGACCAAAATTATAGAACATTATAGCAATATTCTAAGCCTTCATTTGAGTCTGGCACAGCAATTTTTTTTTACTTAATTTGTCTAGAGTTTGTAAAAATGTAGGAGAGACATGCTGCATTGAGAACCGCAAACAGTACTGAGAGCAACAAAAATAAGGATACTGTTTTATGTT
The DNA here is from genome assembly GCF_027358585.1 of Pangasianodon hypophthalmus. Lineage (NCBI taxonomy): Eukaryota > Metazoa > Chordata > Actinopteri > Siluriformes > Pangasiidae > Pangasianodon > Pangasianodon hypophthalmus. The sequence continues at coordinate 1,652,652 of NC_069715.1, forward strand.
AAATTACAGTAAGGGGCCAAAGTGAATTGGAGGTGATTTGCACCTTCTATTTTCTTAAAAACAGCCTAAATCAATGATGCATAATTGTGCACTCTGTGTATATAAGGATTAACCAGATACAACTTACACCACACCAAAAATCAGAAAGAGCACCAGTCACACTCTGTGGAGAGAAAACCTTCGACAGAGTCAACTGGAAATTCTTATTTACTCCATTAAATAAATTCAGCTTTGGAGAATCATTCAATTTTTTTTAAGTTCAGATTTTATCCACTTTACTTATAGCCACCGTTATTACAAACAAACTATTATCACAAAGCTTCTGCACGCAGGTACCAGATAAGGTCCCGATCTCCAGGTCCCTATTTGCCATTTTTAATCAAACCAGTAGCTTCTACAACAAAATGTGAACACCTGTGGTGACCAGACATCAACCATGCAACATAAAATCAGACCATTTGCAGATGATATATTACTCTTCTTACAAAATCCCACATCTGCAATACAAGAGATTATCCACACACCACTGAAAACACTCCAAAAACACCATTTACATTTACAAAGCGAACCAAATCCACTACCTTTGCACATCTTATTCAATTCAATTCAATTCATTTTTATTTGTATAGCGCTTTTTTACGAAGGTCATTGTCTCAAAGCAGCTTTACACAAACAAAAGTAAAGTGAAGTGTGTGTGTGTGCCGTCTCTGAGGAGCAAGCAGGGCAACGGTGGCAAGGAAAAACTCCCTGAGATGGTGATAGGAAGAAACCTTGAGAGGAACCAGGCTCAACAGAGAACCCATCCTCATATGGGTTTACACTGTAGTGTGCGTGTGTGTGTGAGTACAATGTGTGTTGGTGTAGTCCATGGAAAACAGCTGAAGCGTTTTCGTGGCAGTGTGAAGCATTGCCGGTGGACAGGTCCAGAGTGAAGGGGGGGAGGTCTGGATCACCGGCAGCTCAGGAGTGTAGCTCGGCAGAAGGAGAAGGAAAGTGGTTAGGTACACTCACAGTCACCGTGTGGAGATAAAACTCAACATCCACGAGTCCCCCAGATCTACTCCTTTGATAAAAACACTAGTCGCTAAATGCTAGGTTAAATAAATAAGTCTTCAACCTCGACTTAAACACTGAGACCGTGTCTGCTTCATGTACATTAACTGGGAGGCTATTCCATAATTTTGGGGCTTGGTAAGAGAAAGCTCTGCCCCCCGCCGTGGTTTTGGCAATGCGTGGTACTGATAGACAGCCTGCATCCTTAGAGCGAAGTAGGCGCGGCGGAACGTAAGGTACTAACATATCGCTTAAATACTGCGGAGCAAGACCGTTTAATGCTTTATAGGTTAGGAGTAATATTTTAAAATCGATGCGGAATCTTACTGGGAGCCAGTGTAATGTAGATAAGACTGGCATGATATGCTCATACTTCCTAGTCCTAGTAAGGACCCTTGCTGCTGCGTTCTGAACTATCTGAAGCTTATTTATGCATCTAGACGAACATCCAGATAGTAAAGCATTACAGTAATCTAATCTGGACGTGATAAATGCATGGACTAGTTTTTCAGCATCACTTAGCGAAAGTATATTTCTAATCTTAGCGATATTTCTGAGCTGGAAAAATGCTAACCTGCTTACATTATCTACATGCGCCTCAAATGAGAGATTAGAGTCTATAATCACACCGAGATCTTTTACTGTTAGACTACTTGAAACAGAGAGACCGTCTAAAGTAACAGTGTGATCTTTAAACTTACTTCTAGCGGCTTGTGGTCCCAGTACCAGAACCTCTGTTTTTTCTGGGTTTAGCAGGAGAAAGTTGCTTAACATCCAGTCTCTTATGTCTATCGCACATGCCTCAACTTTCTTTAACTGGCTATTCTCATCTGGCCTAGCTGAGACGTATAACTGTGTGTCATCAGCATAACAATGGAAGCTAATATTATGTTTACGGATTATGTTACCTAAAGGGAGCATGTATAACGTGAAAAGCAGTGGGCCTAAGACTGAACCCTGCGGAACGCCATATTCTACTCGATAACGTGCTGAGTGGTCACCGTTTACATCTACAAACTGATGACGATCAGTTAAATAAGATCTAAACCAGTCGAGGGCTGAGCCCTTAATTCCTACGACCTTTTCCAGTCTGTGAAGAAGGATATTATGGTCGATAGTGTCGAACGCTGCGCTAAGGTCGAGTAAAATTAATAGACTAATGCAACCCCGATCAGAGGCTAATAGCAAGTCATTGACTACTTTGACTAATGCTGTCTCTGTGCTGTGGTGGGGCCTGAAACCTGACTGATAAAGTTCATAGATATTATTACTTTGTAGATATGAAATTAGCTGCTGCGCTACTACTTTCTCTAGTATTTTAGATAGAAAGGGAAGGTTTGAAATCGGCCTAAATCAACTCTAATCCAGTACTGAATACTATAAACAACAGTCACCAACGATAGATAAAACCTTCCCCTCTCTCGCATTAGCAGAATATCGTCTATAAAAATAACATTATTACCAAAAAGAAATGTATTTCAAACTTTCAAAGAATTCAGATCAAGTTTTAACAGTTTACTGGGATTCAGGAAGCCATTTTATTTGGGATCGAGTCTTTATTTTTATAGAGTAACATGTACATAAACAATATAAACATGTATAAACAGTTTAACAAATACATTTGCTAGGGGGAATAAACATTATTATACAAAGACATGAAAAAGTCTGAATAGTTTCCTGTTTTTTTGAGGGTAAAACTGATTCAGCATAATGCATTCTGAAAAAAAATGCATGGTTTCTCTCCTGAGAACTTGCATTTATGGATATTAAATTCAGCCATTAAAAGGATCTAAAAAAAAAAAAAAATTAGGGATCCAGTCAGTATGACGGAATCAAGCAGTGTGACGTCACGAAGCGGTGCTCACGTGACCTTGACCCTTCGGTTGTTATTGAACACAGTGAACTTTTCCCTAGTAGCCTCTGTATAGTTATAATTCCAGTGCAAAGTGTGCATGGGTTAGAATTAAACACAGGAAGTGTGTTTGAGTGTGTGTTTGTGTGTTTGTTGGATTTGGTGAAGGACAGTGTGGAATAAAGTGCAGTAAAGTGATTTACCTGCAGCACAGAGGCACTGGAGCTGATTTAATCCTGCACAGGAAACTGCTCACACATCTGGACAACATCATGGACTACTTTATAGCGTCTGTGTGCTGTGTGTGTAACAAATGTAGCTGTAGTTATGCACTGAAGAGTGTGAAGCTTGCCACACATGGAGAGAGAGAGAGAGAGAGAGAGAGAGAGAGAGAGTGTGTGTGTGTGTGTGTGTGTCTAAATAAGAGCTCCAATCATATTTAATGAGTTTACACATAAATGGTGTATGCAAATGTCTTATGGTTATATGCAAATATGAAAAAATCAATTAAATTATTTACGATTTAAATGACTTCCGGTTTCAGGCTTAATTCATCTGACAAACTTAAAGGCTAAAAAAAGATCACTATTTTATTTATTTATTTATTTACTTACTTACTTACTTACTTATTTAACTGTTAAATTATAAAAAAAAAAACACCATAATCCATGTTGGTGTTTTGAAACAGAGCCTCAGGAAGTGTTTGTGTGTGTGTGTGTGTGTGCGTGTGTGTGTGCCACTTTGCTGTATAACCATATGTGGCAGGGTTTATGAGCTTGTGTTAATACTGATGAGCAACAACCCTGTTATTGTAACGAATCTTTTGCACACTACAGCTCTGTATATCTGTTTTATGTTTTTTAAAATATTCTATTGATGCATATTCATATTCTACATTTCATTCCTGTAAAGGCTGCTAAACATTTTTACATAATAGTTTACTAGTTTTTATTCTATTTTATTCTATTATATGCAGTTCGTATTATGTATCGTTGTTGCACTGTGGGACGAGGCACTAAGGAAAAACACATTACATCACTACATTACATCAAATGTATGTAACATGTATATGACAATTAAAGAACCTTGAACCTAATGGAAAATGTTTATATATATATATATATATATATATATATATATATATATATATATATATATATATATATATGTAATAATAATAATAATAATAATAATAATAATGAGTAGGTTTAATGAGAAAGTGTGCACTTCTTAGGGCACTTTATTAAAGCTTTGGGATTATATTCCGAGGTGTGTTATGTACACGGCGAGGATTTAATACTGAAATTGCACTCAGAACTCAGATATAACTACAGACTTAAAGGCTATTTTCAGAAGTTAAATTAAAATATTCTTTACGAGTTCTTTAGTGGTTTGTTGTAAAATCAAGGGTTCTTAGCCTCCTAAAAAGGTTCTACTTCTACTTTCTGATGGGAAAACACACTGTAGGTTTCTACGTAGAACATCCAAGGGTACAACACAGAGGGAAAACCAAAGATCTCTTAATGGTTCCAAATGTTCTAAGGGTGAACACTGATGCTCCAAGATCAAGATCTGACTAGAGTGATGAACACTAAGAAAGTTCTCAATGTCTTGGACCCTGATTCCAGTTCATTCCAAAATGTTCCTCAAAGGTTATAGTTAAGGGTTCTTAACTCCTCAGAAGGGGTTCTACATGGATCCATGTCATAGGTAGGGTTCTCCATTTTCCACTCCATTTGCTATTCAGAAGTTATGTGAGAGTTACGTGTACAGGGGGCGGAGTTTGGCATGTCTCTGTTACTCACAATTCTGAACGTGGACTTACACGCATGTTTCTGGCGTGATATCAGCATGAGGAGTGAGGAGCAGTATTAAATCCAGTGCTGCTATCTGACAGTTTGATGTAACCACAAAACTGAAATGTACATTTTAGCTGTAAATACACTCAAAAACACTATGGAATGCACTTAATTGTTCGGAAATAAAAACAGCTGATTGGATCAGAGAACGAAGGTAAAAGCATTCAGTTTAGACACATGCATTCAGTTCCATTATCTTAAAACACACACACTGGGAGTGAGAGAACCAAAAGCAGGTAATCAGGCTTAGCTAACACCACCCCCTGCTGTTCAGTAAGGAAAAGGACTCGTGCACGAGTTTGTGGTGTGTAATGGAGCTTCAGACAGGAAGAGATCAGCACTGAGTAATCAAACCCCAGAGGTCTGTTCTGATTGACACATAACAGCCAAACACTTCCCCACTGGATATTCGTACATGTAGCCCCTCCCACCATGCAGCTGCAGACACTGAGTGCCAGGACCAGAGTGGGATTTGAACGCAGGATCTCTGGGTACAGGTCTAATGCTCTACTGATGGAGCTAAACACAGATAAGAGGACCCAAAAGCAGAGGCTGGTATAGGAGTAGGTAGAATGGTTTAATAGGGGAAGGGCAAAAAATGACAAGGAATGTCAGCAGGGTGACTAGTAGCAAAAGGCAAAAAAATCCAAAAGGAAAAAAAAGGGAAAAAACCAGGCAAGCAAAAAACTCAAACAATGCAATGCTCAGAAGACATCAAAAATAAAACACAAAAGCTAGGGCAAAAATTCCAACAAAATATAAAAAACAGGGCAAAGATCCAAGGGAGGATTTTATCAGTCACAGTCCATAAAAAAACTAGCAAGGTAGTCATACGTGACAAAAAGCAGAAGAACAGGGCAGTGACTTACACAAAGCCAAAACCAAGGCAATGACTGAGCAAAGACTCTAACAAACAGGGCAACTTAAGTACACAGGAAAATGAGACACAGCTGAAACACATTAACTAGTCTGGAGCTCTAATAGAAAGTCCTGAGGGTCGCCATCAGGTGGCCAAAAGGCAGAATACAGTCTGAAACCTGACACCTGAGGATCAATTTATTCTGCAACTCTGATGCCCTACAGAGAGACACAGAGACAGAGAGAGAGAGAAAGAAAGAGAGAGTGTGTGTCAAAGTAACATCCACATGAATGCCAGGACCCGAGGTTTCCCAGCAGAACATTGCCCAGAGCATCACACTGCCTCCGCCAGCTTGCCTTCTTCCCATAGTGCATCCTGGTGCCATCTCTTCCCCAGGTAAACGAGGCATACGCACTCAGCTGTCCACATGATGTAAAAGAAAACATGATTCATCAGACCAGGCCACCTTCTTCCATTGCTCCATGGTCCAGTTCTGATGCTCACGTGCCCATTGTAGGAGCTTTGGGTGGTGGACAGGGTCAGCATGGGCTCTCTGACCGCTCTGCAGCTACACAGCTCCATACGCAGCAAGCTGCACTGTACTGTGTGTTCTGACTCCTTTCTATCAGAGCAGCCTGAACTTTTTCAGCAGTTTGTGCTACAGCAGCTCTTCTGTGGGATCAGACCAGATGGGCCTTCACTCCCCACACGCATCAGTGAGCCTTGGGCGTCCATGACCCTGTTGCTGAGTCACCGGTTGTCCTTCCTTGGACCACTTTTGGTAGGTACTAACCACCGCATACCGGGAACACCCCACAAGACCTGCTGTTTTGGAGATGCTCTGACCCAGTCGTCGATCCTGGATAATCGATAATGGATCTTTCATATTCATCTTTTTCATACTTCTAGGTTTATGAATAGTAGTAAGTGTTTCAAAGCTCTCAGTGATTCTGAATCTGTGTTGCCTTAAGATCATTTTCCTGCTCCATTGGATTTACAATTGTATTATTTCAACAACATCTGTAATCACGTCGTTATAAATATAATCTTTATTATCACAAAAATGAAATATATGTGAAATAAATGAATAAATACAAAAAAAGATAGATTGATAAAGTAAAATATAAAAGTAAAAAACTATTTAAAAGGTTGTTGCACCACTCCACAATGAGTGATCACTTTATAGGTATTTATCTACTTTATAGCTATAGCTAATAGGCTGCCATACATTGCACAATTTTTATTTTGCTTTATTTAAATATGAAATCAGTGTTTGTCCCATTGAAAACGTATTTTGCTGGTTTTAAACAAAGGGTTGGTTATCTGAAATAGTTTATTCATGACTCACACAATTGGTCATGTGTGTGTTTTACTACCCCTAAGTTGAAGAGAATGAAATTTCCTACCATCTTTTCCGCTTTTCCCCCCTTCTGTGTCTGGTTCAGTCTGGAGGTCAGAGGTGACGTCTCCCTTCCCTCTCTCTTCATTCCAGCAAATACACAGGCTTCTGCCAGGAAAAGAGAATATCTATAAATACGATAAAATCTTATTGAACTGAACAGAATAGCTGGATTCAATGACATAATTACTAATGAGACTCAAATTATATTATCTTTATCATCACAAAATATGAAATAAGTAAAAAAAATTGTAACAAATTTTATTGGCTTGTGAACAATAAATAAAACCGATATAAAAAAATATCATATGGGTTTCCCATCAGTTAATAAGCATACTGTTATCAAACAAATTAAAAAATGGTTAAAAGGCTCAACCTGGTGATAAAGAGCCATCGTGTGTAACTAACCATCATCTTGTGTAACTAACTGCCATCATGTGTAACTAACCGCCATCGTGTGTAACTAACCGTCATCTTGTGTAACTAACTGCCATCGTGTGTAACTAACCACCATAGAGTGTAACTAACCGCCATAGTGTGTAACTAACCACCATCTTGTGTAACTAACCGCCATCTTGTGTAACTAGCCGCCATCGTGTGTAACTAACTGCCATCATGTGTAACTAACCGCCATCTTGTGTAACTAACCGCCATCTTGTGTAACTATCCACCATTGTGTGTAACTAACCGCCATCGTGTGTAACTAGACGCCATCGTGTGTAACTAGACGCCATCGTGTGTAACTAGATGCCATCGTGTGTAACTAGCAACCATCTTGTGTAACTAGCCGCCATCTTGTGCAACTAGCCACCATCGTGTGTAACTAAACGCCTTCGTGTGTAACTAACCGCCTTCGTGTGTAACTAACCGCCTTCGTGTGTAACTAGCCGCCATCGTGTGTAACTAGCCGCCATCTTGTGTAACTAGCCGCCATCGTGAGTAACTAGCCGTCATCATGTGTAACTAATCGCCATCCTGTGTAACTAACCGCCATCTTGTGTAACTAGCCGCCATCTTGTGTAACTAACCGCCATCGTGTGTAACTAACCGCCATCTTGTGTAACTAACCGCCATCATGTGTAACTAGCCGCCATTTGTGTAACTAACCGCCATCGTGTGTAACTAGCCGCCATCTTGTGTAACTAGCTGACATCGTGTGTGACTAGCCGACATCGTGTGTGACTAGCCGCCATCTTGTGTGACTAGCCGCCATCTTGTGTGACTAGCTGCCATCTTGTGTAACTAGCCGACATCGTGTGTAACTAGCCGCCATCTTGTGTAACTAGCCGCCATCTTGTGTAACTAACCGCCATCTTGTGTAACTAAGCAATTGAGCCTCAGCTAGCAGCGAGCTAGTGTAAATATGTAATAATACTGATAATAATACTGAGAAATTGATCAAAAATATAAACAGAACTTTTCACACCTTTTAAGACCTACAGCTTCTAAAAAGACGTTATGATTCAAAGCCAACAAACTGTCATAAAAACCACTAAAAATAGATTAAATGTAGATTTTAACTCGTATCAGCTGACTGTGCTAAACTAATCTCTTCAGTAGCATCTTAGCTAGAAAGCTGATATATTGGGAAATAGGTGTAATTTTTTTATGGTGACATAAAGATTCAGCTCTATGCCAAATATAATTTGTAAATTTCACTTCGATTAACTTTTATCTACAACGCTGCATAATTCGTTATTGATTTAATCTTAAGGCTAACTGCTAGTTAGCTGCTAGCTAGCTGTCTTCCTTCAAACTGTACTGTAATGTATGGTAATTGTGTTATTACTCCTTACCTGTTGATGGTGCTCTCCATCTAGAGATGTGTTTTGGATATAACCTGTTGAACAGGGAATAAGAAGGTTCAGTAAAACAGACAGTCACGTTAACCTGGTGTCTCTGTGAATTATTAAAATATACGTTATACAAATATTACATGGTGTCAGAAGAAAACCATGGAGCAGTAGAAGACTCCTAACAGTTTGTGTTTCGAAGGAAATCTGGCGGAAAACTGGCGAACGTGGATTCAAAAGTTTGACCTGTATCTCATTGCAACTGGCATTGCAGAGAAGAGTGACAAAGTAAAGTGCGTGACATTTCTTCACATGGCTGGAGATCATGCAATAAAGGTATTTAATACCATGGACTTTGATGATGATGTGGATGATTTTGAATTGCTCAAAGAAAAGTATAGAGAGTACTGTGAGCCAAGAAAGAATATTACGTATCTGAGGCATATGTTTTTCACGAGAGCACAGGGACTGAACGAAACCATTGATGCATACGTGACTGACTTGAAAAATAAGGCGAAAGACTGTTAATTTGGATGATTACCTGATGACTTGATTAAAGATCGCATTGTCTGTGGTGTTAACAATGACACTCTGAGAGCTAGGCTTCTCAGGGAAACGGATCTGAACCTAGCAAAGGCTGTGGATATCTGTCGTGCCAACGAAATAACACAAAGCCATATGAAAGTGCTGCATGAAGAAGCAGAAGTAGTTGTGAACAAAATCACGAAAACCAAGTCAACTGTCAGACAGGCGAATATCAATCACACAGGGAAAGAGAAGGAAGAATGCACGAGATGTGGTTATATACATGAGCCAAGGAAGTGTCCGGCATATGGCAAAATTTGTAATGAGTGCTCACGGAAGAACCATTTTAGCCACATGTGCAAAACACCAAAACAAAAAGGCAAACCTAGAAAATTGGAGAAAAAAGTCCATGAGATAGAACAACAAGAAAATGCTGAATTGTTTATGGGTACCATTGAAATTAAACGAAGTGAGCAAACAGCTAGCAAATGGCTGGCACAAATAAATACAGTCTCTACCATGGAAAGTGAAAACAAGAAATGGACTCAAGAATTCAAAATAAACAACTGCATACTTACCTTTAAGCTAGACACAGGAGCAGAGTGCAACGTGTTGTCCTATAAAGACTTTGAAAAAGCCTCTAACAAGACAACACCACTGAAGAAGTCAAACTGCTTGTTAGTTACATATTCTGGCCACACGATGGAGCCAAAGGGTAAGGCAAGGCTCAAATGTGGTTACAAAGAAAATGAGTTTGAGCTAGAATTCCAAATTGTAGATGAGGTCTCACCAGCTATCCTAAGAAGAGAAGCATGCTCAAAACTAGGACTGATTAAAAGAGTTTACAAAGTAGAGAACAAAGACCAAACTGACATTCTGAGTGAATACAAAGATGTGTTTACTGGTTTAGGATGCGTACCAGGACTGCACCGTATACAGCTCAACCCAGATATCGCTCCAGTCATTCACGCACCACGGAAAGTACCCATAGCACTAAAGGACAGGGTCAAAATGGAACTGAAACGAATGGAAGATCTTGGAGTTATTGTGAAGCAAACCGAGCCCACTGATCGGGTTAATTGTATGGTTACGGTAGTGAAGCCAAAGAAACTCAGGATCTGCATCGATCCAAAAGATCTTAACAAAGCCATAAAGAGAGAACACTACCCATTGCGCACAGTCGAACAAATAGTAGCTGAGATGCCAAATGCCAAAGTATTCTCAGTTCTTGATGCCAATCATGGGTTTTGGCAAGTACAGCTGGATGAAGAGAGCTCCAAACTACGTATTTTCAACACTCCTTTTGGGAGATACCATTTTTTTTGAGTCTTCCATTTGGCAAAGTGTCAGCTCCAGAAGTGTTTCAAAAGTGCATTGCACAAAGACTAGAAGACTTAAATGGAGTTGTGAACATAGTGGATGACATTCTGGTGTGGGGTGAAGACATGGAACAACATGACAAGAGACTAAGACAACTGCTAGATAGAATTAGAAACATTAATCTAAAGTTGAATAAAGACAAATGCAAGATCAGGACGACCAAAGTCAGCTATGTTGGACACATTCTGACTGCAGATGGGTTGAAGCCAGACAAAGAGAAAGTCAGAGTGATACAGAACATGCCAGAGCCAGCGGACAAAGCTGCACTAATGAGGTTCTTAGGCCTGCTTCAGTAACTTGCCAAGTTTGTTCCACACATGTCAGACATCAGTGCTCCGCTACGGAAACTTCTAGAGGGTGATGTAGCTTGGCACTGGGAGTAAAAACAACAGAAGAGCTTTGAAAGACTGAAGTGACTGAAGTCACCTGTGAGTACTTCGATTTCAACAAAGAGGTAATGCTGTCAGTGGATGCAAGCGCTGAAGGTCTGAGAGCAGTGTTGCTGCAAGAAGGACATCCGGTGGCATTTGGTTCAAGGTCTCTTACAGAGCGTCAGAAAAGATATGCCCAAATAGAAAAATTGTCTATGGCTGCGAAAAGTTCCATCAGTATGTCTATGGTAAGACAGTACAAGTGGAGACGGATCATAAGCCCCTGGAGACAGTGTTCAAAAAGTCTCTCCAAAAAGCTCCTCCAAGACTCCAGAGAATGCTGATGAGATTGCAGCTCTATGATTTACATGTCAGCTACAAGCCTTGCAAAGAGTTGTACATAGCAGACATGCTGAGCCGAGCCTACCTAAAAGAACAATCCGAGCCACTCCTGGAAGATGAGTTACAAGTTCATTCTTTGTCAGTTTGTTTGGCAATTTCAAAAGAGAAGCTGAATACATTCAGAACTGCAACAGCAGAAGATGAAGCGTTCCAAATGGTCATGGAAGTAGTTCAGTCAGGATGGCCTGCAGACATACAACAGGTTTCAGCAGACATAAGAAAGTACTGGACTTTCAGAGAAGAACTTACCTGTTCCGACGGGTTACTCTTCAAGAACTGGCGAATTGTTGTTCCACAAAGCTTGAGAGCAGACATGTTAGCAAGAGTTCATGAATCTCATCTCGGTATTGTTAAATGTAAGGAGAGGGCAAGAGATGTCATGTTCTGGCCCAGCATGGCAAAGCAAATTGAGGATGATGTGTTGAAGTGTGCTATCTGTAATACTTTCAGATGGAGTAACACCAAAGAGCCACTCATCTGCCATGACATTCCAGACAGAGCATGGGCGAAAGTAGGAGTAGACTTGTTCCACTTTGACAGAGGTGAATATCTACTGTGTGTGGATTACTTTTCTAAGTTTCCGGAGATTGCCAAACTCACACAGACAACAAGCAGACATGTTGTGACAGCTCTCAAATCCATCTTTGCGAGACATGGGATCCCGGATGAAGTGGTGTCGGACAATGGTCCACGATTCTCAGGTGCAGAATTTGGAGCATTTACAGAAAACTGGGAGTTTGTACATACCACCTCCAGTCTTGGATTTCCGCAGTCAAATGGACAAAGTGAACGAACAGTCCAGACAGTAAAGAACCTGTTGTAACTGCCCATAGTGCTGTTACTATGGGTCTACAGTAGGTTGCAGGTCTACTACAGCCCTCTAGGGGCACTAAGCTGCTCTTCTCCTCTAACTTAACTACAGGTGTAGTATTAGAGGGAGAGTAATGTTTGGTTAGGAGGAAGCATGGCCTTCTTCTTATGCTATCTGCAATGCTGAAGAGTCCAGATTGAGAAATGTGTGTGTTTCAAGCTCAATCAATGTAAGTGTTTATCTGTTTGGTTTTTTCTCGGGTTTTTTTTTCCAGTTGACTTTATATATGATTTGTAATTTGTTTCTCATGTTTGCTTCATGTTGAATGTGTTTGTTAACATGCTAACCCTCAGTTTGTATTCTAGAAGGACTCAGTCGTGAGGGGGCAGTCGTGGCCTAATGGATAGAGAGTCGGACTTGCAACCCGAAGGTGAACCTGAAGGTTGTGGGTTTGAATCTCAGGTCCGAACCCTGAACCTGAAGGTTGTGGGTTCGAGTCTCAGGTCAAAACCACCCTCAATACCACGACTGAGGTGAGACCCTTGAGCAAGGCACCGAACCCCAAAACTGCAGCAAAAAAAGGCTGCCCACTGCTCCGATGCAGAGCACAAATTCCGAGTATGGGTCACCACACTTGGCCACAAGTCACTCCACTCCACTCCACTCCACTCCACTCTTTTATATTGGTAGTTTTACTACTGGTATTCTCATTGTGTGAATACTGGAAGCATTCTTGTGCTAAGATTGCTACTTCACACCCTATCGTGGACTCCTTGGGATTATACGCTCAAGTCAGAAATGTTGGCCTGGAAGCACATGGTGGATGGTGGTTCGTTTGGACAACCAGTGGTTTCTCATTGACCTTTGTATCTTCATCATCATCGTCAACGTCATCATCAATCAACGATAAGTACCCTAGTCATTCATCAAAAGACATTTGGGTCTCACACTGGACAATGTGCAGGTTTACTTGTCATCCATAATTCACACCTTTTGCTCCAAATGGGTCCATTTATACAAGTTTTTGAGCCTGCTGATTTCTTTTGTTTGTTTGTTTTTTTTGCCCTTATTGTTCATGCCATTTTCTAATTTTCAATAATAATTTCAAAAACCCCATCTGTGTGGTTATTATTTAAAGTGAATATTATGAATCTTATGAAAGAGAGGGGGGAATGGTTACACTGTTAAAGAAAGCACAGGAGAGCCAAAGAGATCCTTATACTGCTCTATTGGAGTACAGAAATGCTCCTTTGGATGGTGTGAAACTATCTCCTGCACAGCTGCTCATGGGTTGAAGACTGAAAACAAAACTGCCTACATCAGCACAGCTGTTGAGACCACAACTTTACAGAAATGTGCATAAGAGCATCAAGGGCAGGCAGCTGAAACAAAAACGTTACTTTGATTGTGGAGCAAAACAATTACCACTTATAGCAGACAGAGAGAAAGTGAAAGTAAAAGTCAGAAACAACTGGCAACCAGCAATTGTGTTGAGGAGTCATGAAAAACCCAGATCATATGTGATTCAAACGCCTGATGGAAACACCTTAAGGAGAAACCGGCAACACCTGCTGAAAACCAGAGAAATGACTTTTCCACAACCACACTCTCTAGATTTAGAGGAATTTTCTTCACTAAACAGTGAACCTGCAGATAGTGGTACTCCAGTGCAATCACCCGCACTGACACCAGTGAAAAGACCTGTAACACTAACTGTGGACAAGGAAGAACAGGTCAAAAGGTCACAATGTGGTAGACTGATTAGACCACCAAAACTCTATTCTCCATGAAAGCATTGTGGATGTGTAAAGTGTAAAGAGTTGTTCATACTTAGTAGGTGAATGAATTATTAAAATACATGTTATACAAATATTACATGTACAACATAACCGCATCACTTTTTAAACAATTACACACCTTATTAATGAAAATAGTGCTCCAGTTAGGATGGGACAGTAGATGGAGCTGTGTGTGTGTGTGTGTGTGTGAGAGAGAGAGAGAGAGAGAGAGAGAGAGAGAGAGAATAAGCTTGTTTTCCTCATCTAACGCTTCATACATATTATTCTTAAAGTTAACACCTAACTCTGACACTGGCTTTTATATGGAAAAAATAATAATTAAGTTGTTTCCTGAGGTATTAAATAGAATCTTTTGACACACAGTTCTAACAAAATATATAAAATAACAAAAGTTATATTAGCTCACCTAGGACCCAGGTAGAACTCAAACAGCAGCTCATTTCATGCCCAGCTGTCATAGATCAGTCATAACCCAATAAATACTAAATCCTATGTGACCATGTACAAACCCCGATTCCAATGAAGTTGGGATGTTGTGTAAAATGTAAATAAAAACAGAATACAATGACCTGCAAATCCTTGTTGACCCATATTCAATCGAAAACACCACAAAGACAAGATATGCAACGTTCAAACTGAAGATTCTCTTGGGCCATCTCCCGGTACCTCTCCAGGCGGTCTCTCATCTCCAAGATGTACTGGACAATGCCTTTCTCTGTCTTTGTTGCCTTATCCGAGGCCGTGGCCTCCCAGCTCTTCCGCAGGAGGTCTAGCGGGCCTTGGACCTCCCATCCATACAGAAGCTCAAATGGGGAAAAGCCCGTCGATGCTTGGGGTACCTCCCTGTAGGCGAACAGCAGAAATGGCAGCCACTTGTCCCAGTCCCTTCCAGTATCAGACACGAACTTGCGAAGCATGTTCTTTAGTGTTTGATTAAACCTTTCCACTAGTCCGTCAGTTTGTGGGTGATAAGGGCTGGTCTTGATTGCAGTAATTCCTAGCTGCCGATGTAAAAGCTTCATCAGCTGTGACGTGAAATTAGTCCCCTGGTCTGTGAGGATTTCCTCTGGTATCCCCACCCTAGAGAATAGCTGGACGAGAGCATTGATAATCTTGGGTGTAGTAATGGACCGAAGAGGAAACGCCTCAGGATACCTTGTTGCATAATCGCTGATGACCAGGATGTATTGATGCCCGGCACTGCTCTTCTCCAGGGGTCCCACAATGTCCATGGCGATATGCTGGAAAGGGACAGATATCACAGGTAGAGAACGTAAGGGTGCCCTATCCTGTCAACGCACAGCACTGGTTTTTTGGCATGTGGGGCATGTGGTGCAGTAATTCTGAACATCAGTGTACATGGAGGGCCAAATAAATCGTGAGCTTATGCGAGCATATGTTTTATGAAGTGCCATATGACCTGCCCAGGGAACACTGTGTGCTAGGTGTAAAACAACAGGACGGCAACATGTAGGTACAACCAAACGGGTGAATTCAGGGGTTTGCATATACAGTACATCATTAATGACTACATACTTTTCCCCACACAAGTCAGCTTGGTTCCCCTTAAACGCTTTATCAAACAGTAGTTTTAAGGATACATCAGCTCTCTGTAATTTTGCAATATTCTCCGGGACCTTCCAGCCATGAACTTCAAGACCCTCAGTTTGGATCTTAGGAGCCGGGGCACCGAGACCTTTCTCTAGTCGTCGTTGACGACGTGTCTTTCTGGGGCCTTTAGTCCCACCTTGCAACAGACTATGGTGGAAGTCTGGCAATGGCTGCAGACCTGCTTTAACCTGGGCCCGTGTCACAACAGGACAAGCAACATTGGCAGAAGTATTTACACAGTCTTTCCCCGATTGTAACAGTTCCGTAAGCACTGGCAAATCTCTCCCCAAAATCATGTCAGCAGGTAAATCGTCCACAATAGCCACATTCAACATATAAATCTGATCTTGTACACATACATTAACATCTGTCTGAGGGTACTGCTTTACATCCCCATGAACACATTGTACAGTGACCAGCTTAACAAATGGAACATGTGGCATATGACTTCTTTTAAGTAATGATACCGAGCTACCAGTGTCCAACAGAGCATTTAAACATTGTCCATTTACAGTCACTTGAACATATTGTGTCCTATGTGCATTGTCCTCCTCAATGTCCTCCTCTCCTGGAACATAGCAAAAGCCAGTTAGTTTGGATTTACGAACTGGACACACTGTCGCTTTGTGGCCTGGTTGTTGACAATAAAAACAGACAAGTCTTTTTTCAGGAGCTACTTTCTGTCCATGAATTACGTTTAAGCCACCCTGAGGTCCCTCAAAGCTACTGGGAGCATTTTTAAAGTTACCTTTCATGGGTTGAGAGCGCTGACTTCCACAGTGAGCATTGATGTACTGCTGAGCCAGTTTTGCAGCATAAAGTCCAGTGGTGGGCTCATGTTCCTTCACCCACACTCTGATCTCATGTGGAAGAACACGGAGTAGCTGTTCTAAGACAATTGTCTCACCGATTTCCTCCTTTGTATGCAGCTCAGGCCTCACCCAACGACAGTACAAGTTCCGCAACTGATGGTAGGTCTCAGTTGGTGATTCCCCAGCTGGAGTAAAAGCAGCACGGAACCGCTGACGGTAGGTTTCTGGAGAGATGTTGAATTTCTCTTGCAAGATGGACTCACGTAGATTCTGTAGCTCCAGAAGATAACGTTTCTCTCTCTGCTCTTGTGCGTCAAGGAAGTCCCGCATCACAGCTACCATCCCACCTCCGGATGAGACAGGTAAAAACCTGGCCAGCAGGAGCCATCTCTGCTCTTCAGGACTGTTTTGAACACACTGACTGGCACATGTTCAGGGAAGTGGCAACTGACGGCGACTTCACCGACTTGGAGGAATACGCGACATCAGTGACCAGCTATATTAGCAAGTGCATTGATGACGTCACCGCCTCCAAGACCATCACCTCACGCTCCAACCAGAAGCCGTGGATGACTGCAGAGGTGCATGCGTTTCTGAGGACTCGAGACTCCACCTTCAGAGCAGGCGATAAGGTGGCCCTAAGAACAGCAAGGGCCAAACTGTCCCGGGCCATCAGAGAGGCGAAGCGCGCACACAGCCAGAGAATCCACGACCACTTCAAGACCAGCAGAGACACCCGGCGCATGTGGCAAGGCATCCAGAACATCACCGACTACAGGTCATCACCATCTGCCTGTGACAGTGATGCCTCCCTCCCAGATGCGCTGAACAACTTCTACGCTTGGTTCGAGGCACAGAACGGCGTGACGGCGAGGAAGACCACCCCTTCTCCCAATGACCAGGTGCTGTGTCTAACCACGGCTGACGTGAGGAAGACTCTACACAGAGTCAACCCACGGAAGGCTGCTGGACCAGACAACATTCCTGGCAGGGTGCTCAGGGGATGTGCAGACCAGTTGGCAGATGTTTTCACGGACATCTTCAACACCTCTCTGTGCAGCACCGTTGTCCCGACCTGCTTCAAGGCCACCACCATCGTCCCTGTGCCAAAGAAGTCTTCAGTGTCCTGCCTCAATGACTACCGTCCCGTTGCACTTACACCCATCATCATGAAGTGCTTCGAGAGGCTCGTCATGAGGCACGTCAAGACCCTGCTGCCTCCCTCACTGGACCCCCTGCAAATCGCTTACCGCCCCAACCGCTCAACAGATGATGCCATCACCACCACCCTCCATCTGGCCCTCACCCACCTGGACAATAAAGACACTTATGTTAGAATGCTGTTCAAAGACTTCAGTTCAGCATTCAACACAATCATTCCTCAGCACTTGATCGGAAAGCTGAACCTGCTGGGCCTGAACACCTCCCTCTGCAACTGGATCCTGGACTTCCTGACTGGGAGACCTCAGTCAGTCCGGATCGGGAACAGCATCTCCAACACCACCACACTGAGCACTGGGGCCCCACAGGGCTGTGTGCTCAGTCCACTGCTGTTCACTCTGCTGACTCACGACTGTGTAGCAATGCACAGCTCGAATCATATCAAGTTCGCCGATGACACGACCGTGGTGGGTCTCATCAGCAAGAATGACGAGTCAGCATACAGAGAGGAGGTGCAGCGGCTAACGGACTGGTGCCAAGCCAACAACCTGTCTCTGAATGTGGACAAAACTAAAGAGATGGTTGTTGACTTCAGAAGAGCACAGAATGACCACTCTCCGCTGAACATCGATGGCTCCTCCTTGGAGATCGTCAAGAGCACCAAGTTTCTTGGTGTTCACCTGGCGGAGAACCTCGCCTGGTCGCTCAACGCCAGCTCCATAACAAAGAAAGCCCAGCAGCGCCTGTACTTTCTGCGAAGGCTGAGGAAAGAACATCTTCCACCCTCCATCCTCACCACGTTCTACAGAGGGACTATCGAGAGCATCCTGAGCAGCTGCATCACTGCCTGGTTTGGGAATTGCACTGTTTCAGATCGCAAGACCCTGCAGCGGATAGTGAGGACAGCTGAGAAGATCATCGGGGTCTCTCTTCCCTCCATCACAGACATTTACACCTCTCGCTGCATCCGCAAAGCCACCAGCATTGTGGATGATCCCACACACCCCTCACGCACACTCTTCACACTCCTGCCATCTGGTAAACGGTACCGGAGCATTCGGGCCCTCACAACCAGACTGCAACAGTTTCTTCCCTCATGCCATCAGACTCCTAAATACCTAGAACTGGACTGAAGGAACACACACACACACACACACACACACACATATATACACACACAACTGAACTGGTCCAAAGGAACTCACGCATACATACATACATATATATACACACAATGGAACATCCTCTATGCACATGCACTGCACATGTTTTGCACATGTCTTATTATTGCTGCTACTTCTATGTTTACACTGTTTACACTACCTCAGCTGTAATATTTGCAATACTGTCACTTTATCACTTTCAACAGGACTGTGTACTGGTCGGCGTCGTAGTTATGTACTGTCTGTTCTGTCTTGTGCTGTCTGCACATGTTTGCACTTGTGCACTTTACGTTTAATTTATGTAATTTATGTAGTCCCCGTAGTTCTGTGTTGTTCTGTGTTGTCTTATGTGGCACCTTGGTCCTGGAGAAACGTTGTTTCGTTTCACTGTGTACTTGTATATGGCTGAAATGACAATAAACTACACATGACTTGACTTGACTTGAAGGGAAAGGTGGGTCCCTTTAAACCACGTTTCAACTGGTTTGGCAAGCAAAGTCCTCTTAAGACGTAAAAACCAATATGTGTGTATGTGTGTGTGTGTGTGTGTGTTTGTCTGCGAAATACTTAGAATGATTCATAGCAAGTGGTAAAATCCAGCGGAATGAGCATCTGTATCACAGTCTACACTATATAGCCAACTGGGTTCAGCTATTTCAGCCACACCCACTGCTAACAGGTGCATAAAATCAAACATACGCAATCTCCGTAGACAAACATGGACAGTAGAATGGGTGGACTGAAAGCCTCAATGACTTTCAGCACAGCACCTTTGCAACAATCAGTTTGTCTGACTTCTTCCCTGCTGGAGCTGCGCCAGTCAATTTTAAGTGCTATTATTCACATTATCATTCACAGGGCTTCCCTGCGCCAGTGAGACACCTAGAACACAATGCAGCTCGTTCTCCATCAAACTCAGTTGTGGATGATGGTAAGCATGGTTGGCACAGTCCATGCTAACAGACACATGTAATTGAACCTGCAAAATCTGGACCAGGGCCTCCGGTTTGCCCTTCGACATCAAGCTAAACCCACAAGCAAAAAGCCTAAGAGCTGAAGCATAGCACAACTACTGTTAAGTCATCAATAAAGCAATAGAGCTGGTTATGAAAACTGAATGAGTAATTTATTATTTAAAATGCAGAGAGTACAGTCTCTCAGGTTGGTGAACTATATCCTATTGATCGTGTCTTCACAGCAACCAATGAGAGTAAGGGGGTGTTCTTGTTTATAAAAACTCCTCAAATTGAGACACTGCTTGACCATATAACAACAATCATCACCAGAGCATCTTCACAAAGTTGTGTCTGTGTTGCTGTCATTGTGCAGGTGTGTAAAACTATTCAAACTTAATTATTAACCTTACCTAAATTTCCTGTCTGATTGTTAAGTGAAGTGTTTGGTGAAAGTTAATAGCTGTTGCAATTATTTTGGAGTGTTTTTTACTGTAAACTGGCAGAGATGAAATCAGTAAAATGTAATGAATAAATTGCAGTCTGATGTTAAGTGTGCTATTTAGACAGAAATTTGATTTATGCAGTGTAATCTCCACACAAAATACCACTGAAGATTAATATTTTGATCTGGAGATTAATATCTTGATCTGAAGATTAATATCTTGAAAGTGAAATAGAATTAAAGAAGTGATTTTGGAAAAATTCTGAAAAAGGCATAGCCATTAAATGGTAGATAATTTGCATAAGAGACAGACATGTCGACTGGAGACATTCAAGAGGAACTGAGATGTGTGGATTTTTTTTGTGGTTTTCACTCTGCATTATCTCTGTCTTTCCTTTTCAGAACCATGAGCAGGAACTTCTTGTCCACGATGAGCTTAAGAAGGGAGACTACCTGTTATCCAACAACCGAGAGTACAAGGCAGTCTTTCAGGTAACAAACTCTGAAACAAATGTTACAGAAAAGCTAGGAGAGATAGCCTGTGCCATTTCATTAACCTTTGGTTTGTTTGCTGCTGTTCACTGTTCATAAGATGATCTCCCATGTCTTGTTTTAGGAGGACGGGAACTTTGTAGTCTACGGCTGGAGGCCAGTTTGGCAGTCTAACACTGCTGGCAATACGAATGCTCGACGGCTGATCATGCAGGGAGACTGCAACCTTGTCATGTATAATCCAGACTCAGCTGTGTGGCAGACCAACACCCACTGATCCAATGTCAAAATGTGCCGTTTGACTTTGAAAAACGACGGCATTCTGGCTGTCGAGAATGATGGCGAGATGTTGTGGCAATCTACAAAAAGTAATTAAAAGTAATGAAGCAATCTCTGAGTTTCATTTCTCTCCAATAAAATTGTCAATAAAGTACACAAATCTGAATGACTCTGTGTGGGTATTATTATTATTATTATTATTATTATTATTATAATACTACGATCACATCTAATTCTAATTTTATATATACACATATATATATATATATATATATTATATATATATATATATATATATTATATATATATATATATATATATATATATATATACACACATACAGTGGAGATCAAAATTAGAGAACAATTTATAAACACTTGTTTCAGGAATAATGTAATCTTCATTGCTCAACATTTGAAGGAATTTTTGTTGTGGCTATACCATGCTAATAGAACAGTGTTTTACAAAATAACCAAGGCACTTCAACAAAAACCTTTATTTTGTAGAAAACACAATGATCAAAATTAGAGAACAGCAATGACTGTAGCACAGAGAAAGATAACAACTAAAATTTCTGAAGGTTACAACAGTCAACAATTAGGAGGAATTGTACAGGCCCTTGCTTTGAATGACTTCAGCACATCTGCGGCCACAGGACGTCACTAGTCTCTCACACTGCTCTGGTGTGATTTTGGTCCACTCTTCTTCCAGTTCGGTGACTGTAGTGGGTTTCTTGGCCATAACTTTGTCGACAAGGATTTTCCAGAGGTTTTCTGTTGGGTTTAGATCAGGACTCTGGGCTGGCCATTTCATTATTTCAATGTTTTCAGCTTCAAGGAACTGCTTTACCCATTTTGCTGTGTGACAGAGGGCACTGTCGTGCATGAAAATTGCTGGCTGTTTGGGTGATGAACGCAGGGAAGGAACCGCATGTTGTCGAAGAAGGGTCTGATAAACATTTGCATTCACTCTGCCATGTAGCTGTACAAGTTGCTCAACTCCTGCTGCAGAAAACATCCCCCAAACCATGACACTTCCCCCTCCACCTTTCACTGACTTCTTTACACACAGTGGGTTCAGTCTTTCCCCAGTTTGACGACGAACATAATGTTTCCCATCGGACCCAAATAAATTAAACTTGCTTTCATCACTAAAGTGAACTTTGGACCAGTTCTCCTCTGTCCACACAACATGCTCCTCAGCAAAGGTTAGTCTAGCCTTTTGATTCTTTCTGCTAATGAGAGGTTTGGTCACTGCAGAGTGGGCTTTCAGTCCAAATTCTCTTAAACGTTGAGACACTGTATGACGAGACAGATCCTTACTCTGTTCAGCGCTGAAGTGGCGAGCAATCCCAGCTGCAGTGTTGAACCGATTGCCCATTGAGATTCTCCGTATTATCCTGTCCTTTCTTCATTTGTCTTTCGTGGATGACCAGGCTTCTTGGGGGACTTGAATGAGTTTGTGATGTTGTAAAGATGCAATATTCTAGAAATCAAAGATTTGGAATGACCAACTTCTCTTGCTATGACTGAAAGGGTCATCCCTTTGGCCTTCATCTGGACAACCTGCTGCCGGAGGGTTTCAGTCACTTTAGAACGGCTCAACCTTCTTGCAAAGTCAGTGAAAACTGGAAAGTTAGGCTGCCAGTTAAATAGGGTTTGTCAGATAATTAAAGAAATTAGCACCAGTTGCCAGATTAACACCAATAACTGGGAGGGATCTGAAAGTGTTCTCTAATTTTGATCAGTGTTCTTTTTCAAATCTCATTGGAGTTTTTTATTCTGTGCTTCAAAATATATATAACTTATGAAATATGCTTTACAAAACTAAGCAGTGACCTTGAAATTTAGGAAATTGTAGGTTGTTCTCTAATTTTGATCTCCACGGCATATATATATATATATATATATATATATATACACACATAAAACTTTCCTAAAAGACACATTTACCTTTACCTGTTATCATGTGACTGAAAAGGAGTAACCTAATGTAGCTAGCCAATAATGTTAAAACCTTTCCAAATGTTTCCAAAAAAATGTAAAAGCCGTAAGGTTAATCATCAGTTCTCTGACACGTCTTTTTAAATGTCGTCTTGATTTTTTTGGACTGCAGTTTAAACCCTGTTTCGTTTTGGGTTATGTTTGAGACAACAGAAAAGTGTGAGAACTTCCTGCAGGAAGTAAATGAAGAAAAAGAACAGAATCTCTTCCGTCAAGGGATAAAATGCAATCATTATCAAAATGCCAAATCAGATATATTACCTCAAACATATACTTTCAAAAGACATAAAAGCAGACTATGATCAGCTGGGACTATTTTTGTAATGTATATATATATATATATATATATATATATATATATACATATATTTACATTTACTACTTTTATTTTCTGTATCAGCCTGCAGTCAGATCCCACGGAAACACACACACACACACGCATCTCACCTACACATACACATCATGTTGTTTGTGCCAAGTATGCACCACCATATGCAGCAGTGCATGAGCTTACCAGTGCTTTCTTTCTTATAAGAATGTACAGAATTGTTGATTTGGCCACTCTTAAAGTTTTTCCAATCTCTCTGATAGGATTCTTTTGTTTTTTCAATCCTAATGATGGCCTCTTTCACTTGCATTGAGATCTCCTTGGACTTCATATTGGTAGCTCCAGTCGAACAGCTGCCAAATGCCAACTCAATACCTGAAATCAACTCCAGACCTTTTATCTGCTTCATTTGTCTTGAAGTAACGAGGGAATGGACCGCACCTGGTCAATTACCTTCTTGTCAGTCAATTGTCCAAATGCCTTTGAGCCCCTGAAAATGGAAGTACTTTGCTTAAAATGGCTGTAATTCCTAAATGGTAAGTGCCATATTTTTGTGGAACCTCTTAAAATAAAGCTGAAAGTCTACACTTCAATCACACCTTGATTGTTTTATTTCAAATCCATTGTGGTGGTGTACAAAGGCAAAATCACAAAACCTCCGTCACTGTCCAAATACTTCCGTACCTGACTGTATATACACACACGCACATAAAATTTTCCTAAAAGACACATTTACCTTCACCTGTTATCATGTCACTGAAAAGGAGTAACCTAATCTAGCTAGCCAGTAATGTTAAAACCTTTCCAAATGTTTGAAAAAAGTTCTAAATGCTCAAAAAGTTCAAAAATTCCTAACTACCAATTATTTAATTTTAAACTCAGAGCGTATCAGACGCCACAGATTTTACACTGGACAGGCAGCAAATCCAGAGTGTTAGGTTCACTAGGATCAGATCAGTCTTATGGTTTGGGAATTTTCAAGAAGGTGTGATCTATAGTATAAAAAGTTTAAAATATATATACCTTAAAAGCCCTGGAGGCAGCACTTCTCTGACACATCTTTTTAAATGTCATCTAGATTTTATTGCCCTGTGTTTGGTTTTAGTTTGAGACAAAAGAAAATTGTGAGAACTTCCTGCAGGAAGAAAAAGAACAAAACCTCTTTTGTCACGCAATTTTTTTTTTATCAAAACGCCAAATCAGACATATTACCTCAAACAAACACTCTCAAAATACATAGCAGGCAACAATCAGCTGGGACTTTTTTTTACATATATTAATGTTTTTAAAAAAATTAAATACTTTTTAAATGACTCCTTAGCTTGTCTTCTCAATTCTGTTTACTTTTTTAATGTACTACAGTATGGTGTATGTTGTAATACAATCCTGGGGGAGGTGTTTTTAAAGAAGTGGTCTATGTCACCTTTTCTAACAACCCTCAGGTATGGTGTGGAACACTTCCAACATTTCCTCAGAAGGCAATCAGATTCCACAGAAACTCATCAACACACACCCACACACACGTTTGAACTCACAATTGCATGGCTAATGTCACTCATCTCACCCACACATACGCATCATGTTGGTGTGTGTTTGTGCCAAGTATGCACCACCATATGCAACAATGTGTGTATGGTTTTGTTAATGCTGACATGTGTGTGTGTGTGTGTGTGTGTGTGTGTGAGAAACAAAGTCACACTGCGAGGTGAGAAGCGTGTTATTTTAATGGAAAATATTTCAGTTATTTTCATACAAATAATCACCACACAGTCGAGGACGAATCCCAGCAGAAGAATTTAACTTACTCTATAGAAAAGAAAAAATGTTTTATGTTCAAACAGTTATTAAAACTGCACACAGTGAGTAAGTGTGCACTTTTTTAGGGCACTTTATTAAAGATTTGGAGGTGTACTCAGAGCTGAGTTGAGAGCGCAGTCATGATTTAATCATGAAATCACACACATCACTATTCAGACCTCAGACGTAACTACAGACTTCAGACTTGCTATTCGGACATCAGAGGATCTTAATCAGAGACACTGTTTATCTCCAGGACTCAACTGTTTAGGAATAAAATGATGAATGAACTTAAAGTTTCTCTGTAAGCATAGCAGATAAGTGCTTGGTCAGATTATCCTTCAAACTGTGGTCATGTTTTCTTTACAGGAGAGTGAATCGAGTTAGCTTATCAGATTAAAAGCGTGATAAAATCACCTACATCTTGTAGAACACCTGAACCACGTTCATGCACAATGTGCACAAGTACTTAAATCACGTTTGTATAGCACTTCTTGTTTATCGTTCCATCTGTGCCATGTTTATCTTGATTCCGTGCGTGTCTAGTTTGTGTTTTTGTTACATAGCTCTAGCCCTTGTTCTCATGTGTTTCACAATTAATAAAAGTCCCCGCATTTGCATCTGTCTCCAAACCATCCATGACAAGTATGTTCATTAATTTGTGTGAATTCCTAACTGCCAGAAAAAAAAACGTCTTGGGCGTTTCTACTCAAGAAGAATCTGGCAGTCTATTTTTCTTCATGATCTTTAGTGACAGGCTGCTCCACCCCACGTGTGTGAAGGAGCGGTATCGCATGTCCTTCCTCCCTGCTGCTGTGAGACTGTACAACCAGCACTGCTCCCAGCAGACCCCACCACTTAACTGGACAATAAATCTCTGGTACTAAATTGGACAATAAATCGTTGGTAACCCCCCATCTCAAGGGAACAGTGCAATAATGCAGTTTGGTCACTTTAATACTGTTGTGTGTTTGTGTTTTTGTGCATTCTTGGTGTGTCTTTTGTATATTTTTATACTTATATATTTTTTATATCTTCATATCTGCTGCTGTAACAATGCAAATTTCCCCATTGGGGACGAATAAAGGATTACCTTACCTTACCTTACCTTACCTTACCTCACCTTACCTCGCCTCACCTCACCTTACCTTATAGGAAGCTCAATCATCCTGAACAGCTACGCACTCCAACGATGGAGACTCACAATTTTCCTGTACATACTCACATAAAGTCTTTGACTCTGAATAAAGCCCTTAGAAACCAGGTTCTTAAAGTTTAAGTTCTAAACTCCATTAGAGTTGAAAAAGTGAATAGTCAGTATTATATTTTTAAGGGCACGTGTAAAACGTGTCACTGCATCAGCATTTTATCTGCTTTTGTGCTGAATGAGAGTGAAATGGAGCTGGAGCATCGACTGAGTCGCAACATTTTGCGTTTCTAATGCTTTAAATTTTACTTGTGTTTTAAAACATTCAACACAAATAACAACACAACACAAAATGGATAAAGGTGCAATTATTTATAAGGTAAAATATGCACAGGGTTTTTGATTGATTTATAATCAAATGTAATTTACATTTACATTACATTACATTACAAGGATTTTTGAGCCCTTTTAGGACATGGTCCTGTTACTCAGCGCACCAGTTCACACACAGATCATTTGTATTTATGATTATTACATTAAATTTCTATAAAATTTATATAATGTTGTCATTTAAAATATGTCTAACCATGTGACTAAACCTTCATGTGATGCAAGTTTTTTTCATATCTATTTATTACATGGTGTATTATAAAGTGAATTTATTCAAACCAAACAGGAAAAGAAATGATCAAAATTGTGTCACTTGATCTCCAAGAAAATGTATTATTTGCTATTTGATCAGCTTTTCTTAGCTACATGTACATCATGGCACTGATCAGTCACCAAACCAAAGACAAAAACCCCACAAACCAGCTTCTCTCCGTGTCTCGCTCGGATCCATCTGATCCCTCAGCTCAGCGCTCGTCTATCTGTGTCCGATGATGGCACGAGCGATCAGCTCCTTCATGATCTCATTGGTTCCGCCGTAGATGGGCTGCACACGAGCGTCCACGAAGGCTCTGAGGAAGAGAACGTGTGACAGACGCATATCAGAAACCAGCACAAAAATCCTGAAAATCGTCCTGAACATTTAGATTAAACGACTATATAGAGTGACAATGTCTAGATTGGAATATATAGAGCTCTTATTTCTAGATTAGATTTGTGTATGGGATAAAATGACCAAGGTCAAAAGTCAGATCATGAATTCAGCCCAGAATGAAGTTTATCTAATGGCATCCCCCTGCTGTTCATACAGTGACATAGAAAAGGAAGCAGTGAGGCTGCAGAAATAATAAACTACGACAATTCTATTGGACAAAAATGAAATTTCTTTCACCCGTACAGGCTGGAGTTATGGGTGTGATGTTCTACTACAACCAGGAAATCTGGAATATTTATTTATATAGCTCTATATGAAATGATGGTTGGAATTAAATGTTGGATCTCTCCTCTGATTGGCCGTTGTGTCTCACTCACTTGGCGATTGGATATTCCCACATGTAGCCCCACCCACCATGCAGCTGCAGACACTGAGTGGCCACTTTATTCTGTAACTCTGATGCCCTGAGAGAGAGAGAGAGAGAGAGAGAGAGAGAGAAAGAGAGAGAGCATGTTAAATTTAAAGAGAATGCCATTTTTACAAGAGCAAAGATTTTAATTAGAAGAATGGCATGCCCTTGCAAATCAACCCTGATTCTTATAGCATCATGAAAATCACTCATATGGATATAAATATACAGAGTGAATAAACTGGAGAGAGAGAGAGAGAGAGAGAGAGAGAGAGAGAGAGAGACTGACCAGTATTTCGCCATGGAGGCAGTGCTGGAGTCCAGCTTCCTCTCACTATGCAGCTGGAGACAGTTATCAATGAAAGCTCGACCCACACAGATCTCCGTCTTCAGCTCAGCTAATCTATGCTGAACTGTCTGTACAGTGCAAGAGAAAGATTATATACACACACACATGGAACCAGGAAAAATGGCAAGCGTAAGGGTTAGAGAAACTTTGACAACGGCCAAATTGTGATGGCTAGATGACTGGGTCGGAGCATCTTTAAAACAGCAGGTCTTGTGGGGTGTTCCTGGTATGCAGTGGTTAGTACCTACCAAAGGTGGTCCAAGTAAGAACAACCGGTGAACCATCAACAGGGTCATGGATGCCCGAGGCTCACTGATGCGCGTGGGGAATGAAGGCTAGTCCGTCTGGTCTGATCCCAGAGAAGAGCTACTGTAGCACAAAATTGCTGAAAAGTTAAAGCTGGCTCTGATAGAAAGGAGTCAGAACACACAGTGCAGCGCAGCTTGCGTAGCTGCAGAGCGGTCAGAGTGTCCATGCTGACCCTTTGTCCACTGTCAAAAGTGCCTACAATGGACAGGTGAGCATCAGAACTTTACCACGGAGCAAAGGAAGAAGGTGGCCTGGTCCAATAAATCACATTTTCTTTTACATCATGTGGAAGGCCGGGTGTGTGTGTGTGTGTGTGTGTGTGTCACTTACCTGGGGAAGAGATGGCACCAGTATGCACTATGGGAAGAACGCAAGCTGGCGGAGGCAGTGCGATGCTCTGGGCAATGTTCTGCTGGGAACATCTTTGGGTCCTGGCATTCATGTGGATGCTATTTTGACACATACCACCTACCTAAACATTGTTGCAGATCAGGTACACCCCTTCATGGCAACAGTATTCCCTAATGGAAGTGACCTCTTTCAGTAGGATAATACGCCCTGCCACACTGTAAAAATTGTTCAGGAATGGTTCGAGGAACATGACAAAGAGTTCAAGGTGTTGACTTGGCCTCCAAATTCCCCAGATCTCAATCCAGTTGAACATCTGTGGGGTGTGCTGGCCATCAAGTCCAATCCATGGAGGCCCCACTGTGCAACTTACAGGAATTAAAGGATCTGCTGTTAACGTCTTTGTGCCAGATACCACAGCACACCTTCAGGGATCTAGTGGATTTTCCACAAAAATATGGCACTTACCATTTAGGAATTACAGCCATTTTAAGCAAAGTACTTCCATTTTCAGGGGCTCAAAGGCATTTGGACAATTGACTGACAAGAAGTTAACTGACCAGGTGCGGTCCATTCCCTCGTTACTTCAAGACAAATAAAGCAGATAAAAGGTCTGGAGTTGATATCAGGTATTGAGTTGGCATTTGGCAGCTGTTCGAATGGAGCTACCAATATGAAGTCCAACGAGATCTCAATGCAAGTGCAGGATGCCATCATTAGGCTGAAAAAACAACATAAATCTATAAGAGAGATAGTAAAAACCTTAGGTGTGGCCAAATCAACAGTTGGGTACATTCTTAAAAACAAAGAAAGCACTGGTGAGCTCAACAACATTGAAAAGCCTGGAAGACCATGAAAGACAACTAAAGTGGATGATCACAGAATCCTTTCCTTGGTGAAGAAAAATCCCTTCACAACATCAACAGAAGTCAAGAATACTCTGGAGAAGGTAGGCGTATCATTGTCAAAATCTACAATCAAAAGACACCTTAATGAATGTAAATACAGAGGGTTTACACAAGGTGCAAACCACTGGTAACATTCAAGAACAGGAAAGCCAGATTAGACTTTGCCAGAAAACATCTAAAACACCTCCCATGTTCTGGAATAAGACTCGTTGGACTGATGAAACCAAGATTAACTTGTACCAGAATGATGGGAAGAGAAAAGTAAACAGTGGTTTAAGAAAAAAAACAGAAAGAAAAGAACAGCTCATGATCCAAAGTATACCACATCATGTGTCAATTGTGGTGGAGGCAGTGTTATGGCATGGGTGTATATGGCTGCCAATGGAATGGGCTCACTGGTGTTTATTGATGATGTAACTGCTGACAGATGTAACAAGATGAATTCTGAGGTGTATAGGGCTATACTCTCTGCTCACATTCAGCCAAATGCTGCAAAACCGCTTCACAGTGCAGGTGGATAATGATCCTAAACATACTGCGAAAGCAACTCAAGACTTTTTGAAGGCAAAGAAATGGAATATTCTTCAATGGCCAAGTCAGTCGCCTGATCTCAACCCAATAGAGCTGCTTTTCACTTACTGAAGACAAGAGTGAAGGCAGAAAGACCCACAAACAAGCAGCAACTGAAGGTGGCTGCAGTGAAGGCCTGGCAAAGCATCTCCAGGGAAACTCAGAATTTGAGTTTTGAGAACATGGGCTCCAGACTTCAGGCAGTCATTGACTGCAAAGGATTTTCATCCAAGTATTAAAATTATGGTTATATTTACAATTATGTCACTTTGTCCAAATACCTTTGAGCCCCTGAAAATGGAAGTACTTTGCTTAAAATGGCTGTGATTCCTAAATGGTAAATGCCATATTTTTGTGGAACCTCTTAAAATAAAGCTGGAAGTCTACACTTCGATCACATCTTGATTGTTTTATTTCAAATCCATTGTGGTGGTGTATAAAGGCAAAATCACTAAAACTCTGTCATTGTCCAAATACTTCCGGACCTGACTGTATTTCTGTAAAGCTGCTTTGTGACAATGCCCATTGTTAAAAGCGCTATAAACAAACAAAACTGAATTGAATTGAATGTTTAAATGCCAAGAAACAACTACTAACAGCTCTTAATCTCATTAAAATACCTGGAGGGTTAGGGTTAGCATTGAGTAGCAAAAAAATCCTTAAAAAATCCTTTTATTTAAAATGAAAGGGGTTGAAAGACACAAGGAAACTTTAAAGCCTAAAATGTGTTTTTATTTATTAAATTCCCACCTGCAGGTCAGCGATGGTTTTTCCAAAGGCCTTCCTCTGAGTCACGTAATTCCGAGTCTCCTCAAACATAAACTCACAGCTGGCCAGAGCCATTGCTGCTATTATCAACCGCTCCTGACAGAGAGAGAAAGAGAGAGAGAGAGAGAGAGAGAGAGAGAGAATGGAGGGGAAAGCGTGTGTGAGTCTAAATGTGCTGCTCTTTATATACCGTAAATTGTTTTACATTATTGCATTAAATAATGCAACAGCATAACAATAAACCTCCTTTGGGAAAAAAAAGACATAGAGACAAAATGAAAGAAGGAAACCTCGTTGCTCGTACCTGAGGCAGTTCATTCATGAGATAGTAAAAACCTTTGTTAGTTTCTCCGAGTACAGCGTCAGCTGGGAGGCGTACATCCTCAAAGAACAACTCTGCTGTGTCCTGCACACATACACACACACACACACACACACACAAAATAAAAATCGAACCTCAGCTGGAGCTCCACATAAAGATTAAATGCTGAAAATGTGATAATCAAAAAAACCAGTATGATGTGACTGGTGTGTGTGTGTGTGTGTATATACCTGTGCTTTGAGGCCAATCTTATCAAGTTTACGTCCCTTGGCGAAGCCCTTGGTGCCGCTTTCCACCAGAAACAGACTGAGACCGTGAGCTGCTGATTTCGCTTCACGATTTGTTACAGCAACAACAATGACCAGATCACTCATCCACCCGTTAGTGATAAACACCTGAGAGACAGAGAGAGAGACAGAGACAGAGACAGACAGGGAGAGAGACAGAGAGAGGCAGAGACACACAGACAGAGAGAGGCAGAGACACAGAGAGAGAGAAGGAGACACAGAGACAGACAGAGAGACAGAGACAGAGAGAGAGACAGTAAATTACATTTGATTATAAATGAATCCAAACTTTAAACTTTAATCAAATGTTAATGTAACAGAAAAATATTTCAGCATGTGTGTAAACCTTATTTCCATTAAGGATCCAGTCAGTGCCATCACGCCGAGCATACGTCTTCACTCCCTGCAGATCACTGTACACACACACACATATAGAGTTACACCAGCACTCCAACAGATTTGTACTTGAATTGTAATGAGATATCTAATATGAACATGTATATAGGAGCGTGATGTCATTTGGTGGGCGGAGCCTCACCTGCCCGCCCCCGGCTCACTCATGGCGATGGCGCCGATGCATTTCCCAGCAGCCATCTGGGGCAGGAAGTGCTCAAGCAGAGAGCAGGTCTCCGCCGACCCCGCCATGTTCAGCAGGAGTGTAAATACCCAGCAGCCCCTGCAGGCCCGCCTTCTCCCAGACCTCCCTACTGACCTCGCCTGCCTTCTCCCACCTGTAAACATCAAACCCTTGTATATGATTTTATTTATTTATTTATTTTTTACTCACACCGTTAGATTCAGACTTCAGAGGCGGTGTGAACCACTTCGGCTAAACACACCCTGGGTTTCTTTTCACTTTTTAATGTAGCGCTTTGATTGTTGTTTTTACACAAATTTGGTAAAATTCATCTCATCTAACTTCCCAAAGGCTTTCTCAGATCAAAAACATAAAGATGAACAGCTTCATTCAGGCCTGTGTTACATTGTTACACTCTTATGTTCTTACATAGTTACACTGTTACAATGTTACACTTCTAAACTGTTACCCTTTTCACAGGAGAACAGAATATCGATGATCTGCTACAGTAATATTAGAAAAAGATGAACAAAAAAAAGTTCAAAGACTTTTTGCAGACTTGCATTACATACTTACAGTTACTTTGTTACATATTTCCAGAGATACATTTTTACATAGTGTTTATCAACAACATTTATGTAACAGCATAATAGTGTAACTATGTAATGGCATAACAATGTAGCAGTGTAAATACTGTATGTTACAATGTAACAGTGTAACAATCTATCTATGTAGCAGTGTAATGATGTAACAGTTTAACTGTGTAACAGTGTAATGCAGATCTGCAAAAAGCATTTGATCTTTACGCTTTTTAACTTATAGCAGGAGAATAATTTATATTTTGCAAAACTGGAAACTGTTTTCAATTAATACTCAGCAAAAAAGTCATTTTTTTGCATAATTTAAGTGTACAAATTTTTAAGAGAAATAACACTGCAGTAACGAGTGATCGCTAGTTACCAAACAGGATATTACCATATTTATTTCACATTTACATTCAAAGTGTGGTGGGATGTGACTGAATTTACTCTGTTCCTCCTTGAAGATCCAGATTTAGATCCAGTGTGTGATAGTAATGTGTGATTTAGGACGGAGCCACTGCACTCATTCCGTGTGATAAGGAACCACTTCTTCCTTAAAGAACCGCCGGACGTTCTGTCTGAACAGGTCATGTTCCTCAGAGAAAATCCGCCGTGTCCCGATGTCCATCATCGTCTTGGCCATCGAGGTCTCGGGGCGAAAGGGGGCAGGCGTGTCACACTGTAGGTGCTGCGAGTACTGCATTCTGGGAAAGATCAGGTTATTTATAAACATAAAGAGCATGACATTACACAGCTTACTGCCAATCAACAATATCATTATCATTCCATTCAGAAGAACACAGCATTTTTCAAGTCAAGTCAAGTCGAGCTTTATTGTCATTCTGCTACATGTGTGGACATATAGTGGAACAAAATTGCACTGTGTTACACCAGCACTATTTCAGCACCAATTTTGATAAAGTCTGTCCAATTCAGAAGGCATCATAACAAAAGATCTCATTTCTAGTTCATTATTTTGGACCAATTTGAAGGAGCACCACACCATCTCAGAGGAGGCGATCTCATAACCATTTTAAAGGTTATCATGATATAAAAAGTTAATATAATGCAAAAATGTAACATTGAAACATAACTACACATAAATGTCTAAAAGTATAAGACACAATAGGGACATACAGCTGAGGCTAAAAGTTCATATACACCTGGGCTAACGTTATTCAATCTCAGTGTTTCACAACTTCACACATTTCATGTTACATATCATTTCTTTGGGCAACTCAATTAGGACACTTACTTTGTTCACATCAGAGGTCATTTTAAAACAATCAATTAGAGACAAGTTTACTTACACCAAGCTAACTGTCTCTTTAAACAGTGTGAAACATTCCTGAAATTGATGTAGTGAATTTAGAAGCTTCTGACTGGCCAATTGTCATAATGAAGAGGAAACTGGCTGTGCACTGTGGCTGTAAAGGCCGGTAAGATGCCAAAAGGCTGGGGCCATCCCAGGAAGATGGCCCCAGACAGTGTTCCTCACCCGTGTGGCCTCTTCATTCCTGTCGTCATTGTTTGGGGAGATGGCAAAGAAACCAGTCTGCAGGACTTCACTGACTCAGGGGTGGCTGGCAATTTCATGGATGAGTCAAGAGACTAGACCCACTCCCCCATCCCATACCGGTCTTCGCGCTTGACAAGCGACCATTAGGCTCAGGACCCATAACCACACAAAAGTCACCTGTCACACTACAGTTAGGCCACCACACAGAACGCCTGACCTTCTATGTTACTCGAGTACCTGAGCTGCTCCTAGTGTTCGGGTTCCCTTGGCTTCAAGCACATAACCCCTGCATTGACTGGTCTACTAGGTCCATTTCTGTTTGGGGCTCTAGGTGTTCCCAGAGCTGCCTCAAACGAACACGCGCCTTACCTCCAACTATTTCGCAAACAGTAGATATATCTCGCGTGCCCCAAGATTATTGAGACCTCCAGGAGGTCTTTTTTAAACAAAAGGCCCAGACACTGCCGCCCCATAGGTCCTTTGATTGTGCGATCAACGAAATTTTTTTCAAAACTGGATCTACGTAGCGCCTACAATCTGATCCGCAACAGGGTAGGGGATGAGTGGAAGACTGTGTTTATCACGCCGTCTGGGCACTATGAGTATTTGGTGATGCCCTTTGGCCTGATGAACGCCCCCGCGGTCTTCCAGCGGTTCATTAATGAGGTCCTCCGGGAGACCCTGAACCATTACACCTTCATCTATGTAGACAACATTTTGATTTTTAGCAGCTTGCTGGAGGAACATGTGGTTCATGTGTGCTGGGTCCTTCAGCTCCTCCTCTGGAACCATCTATATGTCAAACTAAAGAAGTCCCAGTTTCATGTAACCACAATCTCCTTCTTGGGCTTTGTTGTGTCCCAAGGGAGTCTTAGTATGGACCCAGACAAGGTAAAGGCCGTCACACAGTGGCCACAACCCACCTCAGTCCGGCTGGTACAATGCTTCGCAACTTTAGCACCCTGGCAGCCCCCCTTAGTGCACTGACCAAGAAGACCCAGGCTGGGTTTAAGTGGACTAGAGAGGCACAGCAAGCCTTTGAAACCCTGAAGGATAAATTGACAACGGCCCCTGTGCTGCATATGCCTGATCCTGAGGCTCAGTTCATAGTGGAAGTCGATACCTCAGATATAGGAGTGGGCGCCGTCCTTTCCCAGCTTTCAGGGCCAGACCAGAAATTACATCCGTGCGCATACTTCTCCCACCGTCTAACCCTGTCAGAGAGGAATGACGTTGGGAACCGTGAACTCCTGGCTGTAAAATTGGCATTGCAGGAGTGGAGGCACTGGCTGGAGGGTGCCAAGCACCAGTTCCTTATTTGGACAGACCACAAGAATCTGGCCTACATTCAGGAGGCCAAGTGCCTGAACCCCCAGCAGGCCAGGTGGTCCTTGTTCTTTACACGTTTTAACTTCGTCTTGTCTTATAGGCCAGGGTCCAAAAATCTTGAATCAGATGCACTCTCTAGGCAACAGGATATATCCTCACGGGAACCCAGCCACGAGACTATAATTTCCCCTCCCCGAATACTGGCTCCCTTCTGCTGGGGCCTGGAGGAAGCCACCCGCAAGGCTCTCAATCAGGAGCCAGACCCGGGTGGAGACACTCCAGGAAAACTCTAGGTATTGTTGAACATACGGCCTCAGGCCCTGTCTTGGGGTCAAAGATCTCCATTTGCAGGGAACCCTGGGGTCACCAGAACCCTGGAGTTTTTGAGCCGACACTTCTGGTGGCCCAATATGGAGAGGGACGTCCGGGCCTATGTGGCTGCCTGTCAGGTCTGTGCTCGGAACAAAGAGCGACATACTAGCCCATCTGGTTAGCATCATCCCCTTCCAATACCCTCTTGCCCATGGTCCCACCTTTCACTGGACTTTGTTACAGGTCTGCCAACATCCCAGGGGATGTCATTTATACTGGTCATCGTGGATCGGTCCTTGAAGGCCTGTAAATTCATTCCCTTGCTCAGACTCCCTTCGGCCAATGAGACGGCTAAGCTCCTACTGCAACATGTGGTTCAGGTCCATGGCTTTCCGACGGACTTGGTCTCTGACTGGGGACCACAGTTTACCAGCCGATTCTGGAAAGCCTTCTGCCATCTCTTGGGGGCTACAGTTAGTTTATCCTCAGGTTTCCATCTGGAGTACAATGGCCAAACCAAGAGAGTCAACCAAGATTTGGAGCGCTCCCTCAGGTGCCTGGCTTCCTCCAATCCTTCATCTTGGGCAGAGCACCTGATGTGGGTGGAGTATGCCCACAACACCCTCTGGCACGCGTCACTAGGTATGTCACCGTTTGAGTGCCAATTTGGCTATCCCCCACCCTTGTTTGCAGAGCACAAGCAAGGGGTTCCCGCAGTGGAACACATGGTGCGCCGATGCCGCAGAATCTGGCAGAAAGCCAAATTATCTCTGCAAGCTGCTGCCCAGAGAAGCACCAATGCCACCAATCGGAAAAGGCTTCCGGGCCCAACCTTTCATCCAGGTCAGCGGGTGTTGCTGGCGACCAGGGACCTTCCATTGCAGCTAGAGTTCAAGAAATTGGCCCCGTGGTATATTGGGCCTTTTAAGATCCTTAGGAGAGTCAATCCAGTGGCATACTGCCTAGCACTCCCCACACTATGAGAATCTACCCTACCTTCCATGTGTTAGGGTTTTGCTGGGAATCGAACGCGGGTCGCCGGCATAGTAATCCAGCAAACCCCCACTAGGCCACCAGGGGAATGACTCAAGTGCAGAGGAGTGAGGCAAGAGTAGAGTAAAGGAAACAGTTTATTAATTAAGATCCAAAATCCAAGGCAAAAAATAACAAAAGTATAATCCAAATGCTCAGAAGATCCAACAAAGGCAAATTCAAAGTCCAAAAAGTTCACAAGAAAGCAAAGTACCAAAACAACACAAAGACATAGGTAAGGAACACGAAACAG
Source organism: Pangasianodon hypophthalmus (assembly GCF_027358585.1). Taxonomy (NCBI): domain Eukaryota; kingdom Metazoa; phylum Chordata; class Actinopteri; order Siluriformes; family Pangasiidae; genus Pangasianodon; species Pangasianodon hypophthalmus. The sequence continues at coordinate 1,689,861 of NC_069715.1, forward strand.
AGGTTACTAGTCTTAAACATCACAGCACAAAGACTCCATGACTAGAGACCAAACTGAGGGAGTATAAATACACAAACAAATCAAGGGGGCAGACTGAAAACAGGTGTAAGTAATGAGGACTAGGCGGGGCACAAGGCACATGGAAAAACAAAAGCACATGGCTGTCAAAACAAAACACAAAACACAGAAGCAATAGCGGCCTCTAGAGGCCAAGATAGTCCAAGTCCTAACAGGACCCCCCCCTCAAGGAGCGTCTCCTGATGTTCCCAGGGCGCTCAGGATGGGCCAAATGGAAGTCCCGACAAAGATCTTTGTCTAAAATGTCCCGGGCGGGGACCCAACAGCGCTCCTCAGGGCCATAGCCCTCCCAGTCCACCAGATATTGAAGCCCGCCACGGACCTGGCGGGAGTCCAGCAGGCCGCGCACAGTGAACACGGTCTGACCCTGGAGGATGCGGGGAGGCGGGGGATTCCTAGGAGCAGGGGCATAAGAGGACGTCAGTAAGGGCCGCAACAGGGATACATGGAATGTGGGGTTGATTCGTAGCGACCGGGGCAACTGGAGGGTCCTCCTAACCTTGTTCCAGGTCTTGCGACACCGTCTCATGTACTGGCTGACCGAGGGCACCCCAGCGTCCTCCTCCTGTTCCGGAAACAGAGGTAGCTGGAACCCGAACTGGCACTGGAATGGCGACAACCTGGTGGCCGATGACTGCAGAGTGTTGTGGGCGTACTCTGCCCATGGCAGCCAGGTGCTCCATGATGTCGGGTTATCCATCGCCAGGCCTCCCAGGGTGGTTTCCAGGTCCTGGTTGAGACTCTCAGTCTGGCCATTGGACTGGGGGTGGAACCCAGAGGAGAGGCTGGCAGTGGCCCCGATGAGTTTGCAGAACCCCCGCCACACTCGGGAGGAGAACTGGGGCCCCCGGTCTGAGACGATGTCCTGTGGGAGACCAAAGACTCGGAAGACATGAGTAAATATTAGTTTGGCTGTTTCAAGAGCAGAAGGGAGTTTGCACAGCGGTATGAAGCGGCAGGCCTTAGAGAATCTGTCGACTATGACCAAAATGACAGTGTTACCTTGTGAGTTAGGAAGGCCCGTGATGAAGTCAACTGCCACATGGGACCAGGGACGCCGGGGAATGGGCAGAGGATGCAGGAGGCCCTGGGGATGCCGTCGTGGGTTCTTGCTTCTGGTGCACACATCACAAGACAGGACAAATGACCTCACGTCCTTCTCCATGCTTGGCCACCAGAAGCGTCTCTTCAAGAAGTCCAGTGTCCTCCGAGCTCCCGGGTGGGCGGTGAGAGGGGACGAGTGAACCCACTGGAGAACCTTGGCCCGGGCTTGATGAGGGACGTACAAGAGGCCGGGTGGCCCCGTCCCAGGGCCGGGGTCCTGGCGTTGAGCTTGTCGGACGGCCTCCTCAACACCCCAGCGAACAGGGGCCACAATCCGGGACACAGGGATAATAGGCCCAACTTCACTCTCCCTGTTGGTGGACGAGAATAGCCTGGAAAGCACGTCCGGTTTGCTGTTCTTAGAGCCAGGGCGGTACGATAGGGTGAAGTTGAATCGACTAAAAAAACAAGGCCCACCTAGCCTGTCGGGGATTCAGTCTCTTGGCTTGCTGGAGGTACTACAGGTTCTTGTGGTCCGTCCAAACCAGGAATGGATGTTGTGCTCCCTCCAGCCAGTGCCTCCACTCCTCAAGGGCCAGTTTAACCGTGAGCAGTTCCCGATCCCCCACATCATACCGGGACTCCGCAGGGCTCAGGTGGTGGGAGAAGTATGCGCAGGGGTGCAACCTGCCATCCGAGCGTTGAGAGAGGACTGCGCCGACACCACTGTCCGAGGCGTCCACCTTGACGACGAATGGTTGCAATGTGTCCGGGAGAACCAGAATGGGTGCCGTGCAGAAGCGATGCTTGAGGTCCCTGAACGCCTTTTCCGCCTGAGGAGACCAGACATAAGATCCACTAGTCTTTTTGGTGAGGTCCGATATGGGCGCTGCTACAGAACTGAAGTTCCTGACAAACTTGCGGTAGAAGTTAGCAAATCCTAAGAACCGCTGAACTTCTTTAACGGACTTGGGAGTGGGCCAGTCCCGAACGGCCAGGGTCTTGGCTGGATCCATCTGGAGTTGTCCCGTTTGTACAATAAAACCCAGAAAGGAGACCTCAGGGACATGAAACTCACATTTCTGGGCCTTGGCTAACAGATTGTTCTGTAGCAGCCTCTGGAGAACCTGGCGGACGTGATGGCGGTGCTGCTGCAAGGTCTTGAAAAAAATCAGAATGTCGTCGAGGTAAACAAAGACATATTGGTTGATCATGTCCCTCAAGACGTCGTTGATAAGGGCCTGAAAAACTGCTGGCGCATTGGTGAGTCCGAAGGGCATGACTTGGTACTCATAGTGCCCTGACGGGGTGTTAAAGGCAGTCTTCCACTCATCTCCCTGTCGGATGCGGATGAGGTGGTATGCATTGCGTAAGTCCAACTTGGTGAAGACAGTAGCGCCTTGGAGCAGATCGAACGCTGTGGACGGTTGCGCACAGTGATCTTGTTCAGGCCCCTGTAATCAATACACGGCCGGAGCCCCCCATCCTTCTTGCCGACAAAGAAGAAGCCGGCCCCAGCGGGTGAGGTGGAGGGTCGAATGAACCCAGAGGCCAGGGCGTCCTTGATGTACTCCTCCATGGCCTTGCGTTCTGGCTGAGAGAGGGAAAACAGTCTGCCACGAGGAGGGGTAGCCCCAGGGAGCAAGTAGATGGCACAGTCGTAGGCACGGTGCGGAGGAAGAACGGCGGCCCTGCTCTTGCTGAAGACTTCTTTCAGATCCCAGTACTCTGGGGGAACTTGGGATAACTCGGTGAGATCAGGAGGCTCGGCAGGGGACACAGGAGAGCTAGAGAGCAGACAAGAGGCATAGCAAGCAGGACCCCATTCCACAACCTGGCTTGTTACCCAGTCTATGCGAGGGTTTTGGCGGGTAAGCCAAGGAAGGCCTAGAATAACTGGGAACTCCGGTGAATGAATCAGGTGCAGGGATATTTCTTCTTTTCTTCTTGAGACTGGAGAAAGACTGGAGAAGTTACTTGGGTGACTTTTCTGTCACCTAAAGCTTGGCCATCCAGAGCAGACACAGACAGCGGGACTTCAAGAGGTACCGTAGGGACATTGATTCTTCGGGCGAAGAGGACATCCATAAAGTTTCCAGCCGCCCCGGAGTCTAACAAGGCCTGGCAAGAGTGGACGGACTCACCCCAGGAGATGGAGACAGTGATGTAGACTCCTTGGCCAGGAAGTTCGGGAGAGAGGGTAGTCCCTGTCGCAACCCTCCCTCGGCTGGACGGGGCGGTCCTTTTCCCAAGAGCTCGGGACATGATGCTCGGAAATGGCCAGGCTTGCCACAGTAGATGCAGCACTTGTCCCTCCTTCTGCGCTCCCTTTCAGCTGCGGAGAGACGAGTACGGCCAACTTGCATGGGCTCTGGACAGTCACTGGAGGAGGTGGACGGCCTCCAGGTTGAGGCAGTGAAGCAAGGGGAACTCAGAACTTGGTGACGCTCTCTAATCCTGTTATCAAGATGAATGGCATGCGAGATCAGAGTTTCGAGGTCGCTTGGGCATCCTATAGAGGCCAGACCGTCTTTGATGGGGTCAGACAGACCATGGTGGAAGGCTGAAACCTGGGCAGTCTCATTCCATCCGCTGACTGCTGCGGGCGTCCGGAACGAGATGGCATAGTCTGCAACGCTTCCCCCTTGTTCCGCTGAACACTCGGGTCCCTGTCTCTGCCAGATAGCTGTTGCCCAAGCTCGTGCCTTATCAGCTAACAAAGTTATCACAAATGCAATCTTGTGGCAATCCGTAGTGTAGGTGGTAGGCTGGAGCTCAAAGGTGAGTTGGCACTGGGTAAGGAACTCCCGGCACTCACCGTGCTTGCCGTCATACCTCTGTGGTGCAGGAAGACAGGGTTCGCGAGGTGAAGGAGGCAGCGTGGCATGAAGCACTGGAGCAGGAGCAGATGGTGGAGGCAGAGGAGTCAGCTGTGCCAGGGCTTTCCCAATTTGTTGAAGCAGTTCCTCGTGGCGAGCAAGGGCCTCACGTGGCTTGCAAGTGTTCGTCCATGAGTGTCCACGGTAGTTCTGAAAAGTGTTAAAGCGGCCATAATTCCCTGAAGGTCAGCCAGGTAGACAGTTGAAGAAGCCTCTGCTGAGACGGTCATCACGGAGTCTTTCTGTTAGGGTTTTGCTGGGAATCGAACCCAGGTCACCGGCATAGTAATCCAGCAAACCCCCACTAGGCCACCAGGGGAATGACTCAAGTACAGAGGAGTGAGGCGAGAGTAGAGTAAAGGAAACAGTTTATTAATTAAGATCCAAAATCCAAGGCAAAAAATAACAAAAGTATAATCCAAATGCTCAGAAGATCCAACAACGGCAAATTCAAAGTCCAAAAAGTTCACAAGAAAGCAAAGTACCAAAACAACACAAAGACACAGGTAAGGAACACGGGAACAGAGGTTACTAGTCTTAAACATCACAGCACAAAGACTCCGTGACTAGAGGCCAAACTGAGGAGGTATAAATACACAAACAAATCAAGGGGGCAGACTGAAAACAGGTGTAAGTAATGAGGACTAGGCGGGGCACAAGGCACATGGAAAAACAAAAGCACATGGCTGTCAAAACAAAACACAAAACGCAGAAGCAATAGTGGCCTCTAGAAGCCAAGATAGTCCAAGTCCTAACACCATGTCTCATGACTAAAGCCATTCCTGTGCAGCTCTCTGGTGACTTCCACCCTTCCATCCCAACCTCCTCCTCGTATTATTGATGGAGCCCCAGCCTTTACTGTGAGGCGTATCCTGGACTGACGTCGCCATCGGGGGGGCACCCAGTGCTTGGTGGACTGGGAGGCTTATGGTCCAGAGGAAGGCTCTTGGGTCCCAGCTCCACACATCCTGGACCCAGAGCTCATCAGAGACGTCAGGAGCTGTTCCTTGGGGGGGAGGGGGGGGGGGGCAATGTAACGCGGCAGGTGCCTTCTCAGGCAGATCCGCGGCCACCTGCACGGGCTTTTATAACACGCCAATCTCAGGTAGGTAATCAGCGTAAATGTGCAGCACCTGGCAGTAAAGGGATATATACATATATATATATAGACATATATATATATAGACATATATATATATATAGATATATATGTATATATCCCTTTACTGCATAGTGTTGTCATATGGCAACTATTAATTTATCTCCAATTTTTTTGATAGACAATAATACAAAACTACTTTTTTCTATGTAACTGGAAAAAGGGGGCTTTAAATTTGACATAACAAAAAAAAACACCATGTCACATGACTAGGAAGTGCTGTTTGTACTTCCTTTTTTGCAATCACATGACATGGTGAAGGTCAGAGGGCTCTCAAAATTTGCTGAATATTTCAATATTTAGGCAAAACTACTTAAAGCAAAAAAATTTAAACATTATCTGAGATAAGTTAACATTTGTTTTTTATCATTTAAACAAGTTTATATATTTTGAGTATTCTGTTAAATGGTGAAATGTAATTGTTGCCATATGGCAACAACATGCGATAACAGAACTGTTTGCTGTTGCTCGACCACGCCTGTACAACTGTGTCTTCCTTTTATTAAAAGCTGCAAATGGATCCCCACTCCGGTGACTCATCATTACACTTGCTGATATAACATGGTATTTAATGCATTGTTTCTGCATTATTTATTTATAATAGCATTCCGCCATAAATATTTATGATGAGAATCCTTATTATAAATTTCACCAGGTGGAATAGTGAGGGAGGATGGACCAGGATCGTTCCAAAAAGTGAAAGACCTGAAGTGGCACACCAACAGAAGCATTACACAAATTCCGAAATGGAAAGGCACCCTCCCTGAAGCGGTTGGGCTATCAGAACCAGTGGAATACTTCCACCGCTTTCTTCGTAGAGGTGTAATCGATGAAATTGTCAGGCAAACTAACTGTATTCTCTGCAGTGTGATGTCACCAAACCACTGAATGTAACATATGAAGAAATAGATTGGGATATGTTTCTACATGTCTGTCCACAGCCTGCACACAGAACTGGATATACTGGAATCTGAAAACAAGAGTAGAGAATGATGCAAGCATCATGGCAGTGAATCAAGAAGGGCAAAAAAGCTTCCTCCACTTTGCCAACAACAGTGACCAAGTGCCAGGTGGAGATAAGTTGTTCAAAATAAGGCCACTCCTCAATTCCCTGACAGCTAGCTTCAACAGTATCCAAATGGATGAAATGTTGTGCGTGGATGAGCAGATGATCCCCTTCAAGGGCAAGAACCGGCTGAAGCAGTATGTCCCAATGAAGCCAAAATGCTGGAGGTATAAGGTGTTCATTTTGGCAGACCAGAATGGCATTGTGTATAACTTTGATGTCTACACAGGGCCAATTCAACCACCTAATGGATACCCTGACATTGGTGCAAGTGGTAACATTGTGTTGAAGCTGGCCTCTATTGTACCCTGCAACATGTCATACAAGACAACTGTTTCTGCAGCATGGATCTTCAAGTACTCCTTGAAAAAAAGAAGATCCACAGCATAGGGGCAGTCAGACAAACCCGTCTTGCAGGATGTACATTCATAGACGACCAAACCATGAAGAAGAAAGGATGAGGCACACATCAGGAGAAGATTACCACTCATGATGGTGTGAACCTGAGGGCTGTCAAATGGTTCGACAACCACCCTGTCACACTCTTGAGCACCATTGTTGGAGCAAACCCTGTCACACATGTGCAGAGATGGGACAAAAAAAGAAAAGAATTCATACAAGTCCCATGCCCCAACATGGTACCTCTTTACAGCAAGAGCATGGGAGGAGTGGATCTTCTTGATTCACTAATGGCTCTCTACCGCACCAAGATCCGCTCCAAGAAGTGAGACACCACTGACCACTGGCCCTTACAAGGAATTGAGAAGGGAAGATGTAAGGTGCTTGGATGCAAAGGCATTGTGAGGACCAAGTGCTCAAAGTGTTCCATCTTCTTCTGTATCAAAGAAGTGAGAGTGAGAGGAACTGCTTCTTGGACTTTCACAAGGGGTGAAATGGGATTAAATTAGGAAATAGCATGGAGGGCTAGAATGAAAGATATGATTTAGATTGAAATGTAGGATATGTATATATATATATATATATATATATATATATATATATATATATATATATTGCCATAATAATTCTGGTGTATTGATAATCTTATCACTTTATCAAAAATTGGTATTCCATAGTTTTTCTATGACTCATGATTGCCAGAGCTGGCCATTGTGTTCCTCACAACAAATGCTTTGTTCCTTCTTTATCTTAGAATCTTTTTTGTTATATAAAACTATAAGAAATAATATTTCTGGTTGGTCAGAATGACAGCCAATGACAGTAAAGGACCGTCAGCCAATGACAGTAAAGGACCGCCCTAAACTGGCTCGTTCATAAAAACCCCATCTCGCATCAAAAATCTCCATAGCAGCTTACTGATTCATCTACGGTGTCACTGTCATTGTGCAGGTGAGTAAAGCTGATTAAACCTAACAATCAGGAAGGAAATACATATAAGGGAAATATTTTTAACGATTATACTCAAATGTGCACCTGGTTTATTTATTTAAACAAGAAAACCATAACAGATGTGTAGATATATTAGCAGTCCATCGAGTACAAATCAAGAATAGAGCAATACTGTACTATAGCTCTGTTGAATTCTGGACTGTGATTAGTCAGAAGGTGTTGATTAATTTTCTATAACAGCAGCTCTGACAGTAGTGCAGCTGTAAATCACAGGTTTATATTAATGCGGGTCAGCTTCAGATCAGCTTGGGCAATAATTCTTGTCTAGTGTCCTTATCAATTTTCTGCATTAAACATTTGCTATGAGCCTTACTGTTTGACAAATCTGTCTTTCCTTTTCAGAACCATGAGCAGGAACTTCTTGTCCATGAACGAAGAGCTCCGTAAGGGAGACTTCCTGTTATCCAACAACCGAGAGTACAAGGCAATCTTTCAGGTAGAATTAAAACAGAAAAAAGAGAAACTCCAGGTTCAAAAAGAAGAGCTGCATTTCTTTATGTTTATACCCTCTACATAGATAGCACTGGCCATTCCTAATTCCTTTTTTACTATTTGAAAAATTACTTCCAATACTTTTCACAGAAATATAAACCCAACCACTGTTTTCCAAAACTGAACACTCACGTCTCATTTCAGGAGGATGGGAACTTTGTCGTCTATGGCTGGAGACCTCTGTGGGCATCTAACACGTGTGGCAAAACCGACGCCCATCGGCTGATCATGCAAGGAGACTGCAACCTCGTCATGTACACGCCGGGCAGACCCGTGTGGGCCACCAATACTGACCGGAAGGACGCCAGAATGTGCCGTCTGGCTCTGGGCAACGACGGCATTCTAATGGTCGAGAATGATGCGGCTGTGGTGTGGAAATCTACTAAGTCTAATTAAAAGCAATGAAGCAATCTTGTCTCAAAACTCTCTGCAGCTGTCAGGAAAGTTATAAAATAAATCAGTAAAGAGAAGCAGCAGGATGTCTCTGTGTCTCTGTACTACTGTTATTATAATCAGTTCAAGCAAAACAGGCAGGCAGTACAAGACTGCCAACAGAAATGAATACTCTGAATAACAGACTGAATACTTTTCCCTGCACCTAAAACCCAGATAAGACCCCAGACTTACCCTCTAGTTATCCTCCTTTATCATGCAGCAAGACAAACACAGAAATTATAAGCAAGACTCCAGGGCTACCAGAATGGAAACTTACTCCATCACTAATCCAACCCAATCGAACAGGCTTTATCAAAGCAAACAGTCAACTACTAACTCTCACAGAATACTTAACCTTCTCATGCATAAATTATTTAAAAAAATAAACATATGCATGTCATATATTAACTTTTTCTAAACATCTCCTATATTAAAAAGTCAATGGATTGTCCATGTCTAGAAATTCTGTGAGAAAGAAAATGATAAAACTTTATTCCAGAAATAAAAAAAAAAATTTCAATGTCTTTAGAAACAAAAATTGTTAACATTCAGGCACTAAAATATTCAAAGTTGATGACCAAAATTATAGAACATTATAGCAATATTCTAAGCCTTCATTTGAGTCTGGCACAGCAATTTTTTTTTACTTAATTTGTCTAGAGTTTGTAAAAATGTAGGAGAGACATGCTGCATTGAGAACCGCAAACAGTACTGAGAGCAACAAAAATAAGGATACTGTTCTATGTTAAATTACAGTAAGGGGCCAAAGTGAATTGGAGGTGATTTGCACCTTCTATTTTCTTAAAAACAGCCTAAATCAATGATGCATAATTGTGCACTCTGTGTATATAAGGATTAACCAGATACAACTTACACCACACCAAAAATCAGAAAGAGCACCAGTCACACTCTGTGGAGAGAAAACCTTCGACAGAGTCAACTGGAAATTCTTATTTACTCCATTAAATAAATTCAGCTTTGGAGAATCATTCAATTTTTTTTAAGTTCAGATTTTATCCACTTTACTTATAGCCACCGTTATTACAAACAAACTATTATCACAAAGCTTCTGCACGCAGGTACCAGATAAGGTCCCGATCTCCAGGTCCCTATTTGCCATTTTTAATCAAACCAGTAGCTTCTACAACAAAATGTGAACACCTGTGGTGACCAGACATCAACCATGCAACATAAAATCAGACCATTTGCAGATGATATATTACTCTTCTTACAAAATCCCACATCTGCAATACAAGAGATTATCCACACACCACTGAAAACACTCCAGAAACACCATTTACATTTACAAAGCGCATCAAATCCACTACCTTCGCACATCTTATTCAATTCAATTCAATTCATTTTTATTTGTATAGCGCTTTTTTACGAAGGTCATTGTCTCAAAGCAGCTTTACACAAACAAAAGTAAAGTGAAGTGTGTGTGTGTGCCGTCTCTGATGAGCAAGCAGGGCAACGGTGGCAAGGAAAAACTCCCTGAGATGGTGATAGGAAGAAACCTTGAGAGGAACCAGGCTCAACAGAGAACCCATCCTCATATGGGTTTACACTGTAGTGTGCGTGTGTGTGTGAGTACAATGTGTGTTGGTGTAGTCCATGGAAAACAGCTGAAGCGTTTTTGTGGCAGTGTGAAGCATTGCCGGTGGACAGGTCCAGAGTGAAGGGGGGGGAGGTCTGGATCACCGGCAGCTCAGGAGTGTAGCTCGGCAGAAGGAGAAGGAAAGTGGTTAGGTACACTCACAGTCACCGTGTGGAGATAAAACTCAACATCCACGAGTCCCCCAGATCTACTCCTTTGATAAAAACACTAGTCGCTAAATGCTAGGTTAAATAAATAAGTCTTCAACCTCGACTTAAACACTGAGACCGTGTCTGCTTCACGTACATTAACTGGGAGGCTATTCCATAATTTTGGGGCTTGGTAAGAGAAGGCTCTGCCCCCTGCCGTGGTTTTGGCAATGCGTGGTACTGATAGACAGCCTGCATCCTTAGAGCGAAGTAGGCGCGGCGGAACGTAAGGTATTAACATATCGCTTAAATACTGCGGAGCGAGACCATTTAATGCTTTATAGGTTAGGAGTAATATTTTAAAATCGATGCGGAATCTTACTGGGAGCCAGTGTAATGTAGATAAGACTGGCGTGATATGCTCATACTTCCTAGTCCTAGTCAGGACCCTCGCTGCTGCGTTCTGAACTATCTGAAGCTTATTTATGCATCTAGACGAACATCCAGATAGTAAAGCATTACAGTAATTTAATCTGGACATGATAAATGCATGGACTAGTTTTTCAGCATCACTTAGCGAAAGTATATTTCTAATCTTAGCGATATTTCTGAGGTGGAAAAATGCTAACCTGCTTACATTATCTACATGCGCCTCAAATGAGAGATTAGAGTCTATAATCACACCGAGATCTTTTAGTGTTAGACTACTTGAAACAGAGAGACCGTCTAAAGTAACAGTGTGATCTTTAAACTTACTTCTAGCGGCTTGTGGTCCCAGTACCAGAACCTCTGTTTTTTCTGGGTTTAGCAGGAGAAAGTTGCTTAACATCCAGTCTCTTATGTCTATCGCACATGCCTCAACTTTCTTTAACTGGCTATTCTCATCTGGCCTAGCTGAGACGTATAACTGTGTGTCATCAGCATAACAATGGAAGCTAATATTATGTTTACGGATTATGTTACCTAAAGGGAGCATGTATAACGTGAAAAGCAGTGGGCCTAAGACCGAACCCTGCGGAACGCCATATTCTACTCGATAACGTGCTGAGTGCTCACCGTTTACATCTACAAACTGATAACGATCAGTTAAATAAGATCTAAACCAGTCGATGGCTGAGCCCTTAATTCCTACGACCTTTTCCAGTCTGTGAAGAAGGATATTATGGTCGATAGTGTCGAACGCTGCGCTAAGGTCGAGTAAAATTAATAGACTAATGCAACCCCGATCAGAGGCTAATAGCAAGTCATTGACTACTTTGACTAATGCTGTCTCTGTGCTGTGGTGGGGCCTGAAACCTGACTGATAAAGTTCATAGATATTATTACTTTGTAGATATGAAATTAGCTGCTGCGCTACTACTTTCTCTAGTATTTTAGATAGAAAGGGAAGGTTTGAAATCGGCCTAAATCAACTCTAATCCAGTACTGAATACTATAAACAACAGTCACCAACGATAGATAAAACCTTCCCCTCTCTCGCATTAGCAGAATATCGTCTATAAAAATAACATTATTACCAAAAAGAAATGTATTTCAAACTTTCAAAGAATTCAGATCAAGTTTTAACAGTTTACTGGGATTCAGGAAGCCATTTTATTTGGGATCGAGTCTTTATTTTTATAGAGTAACATGTACATAAACAATATAAACATGTATAAACAGTTTAACAAATACATTTGCTAGGGGGAATAAACATTATTATACAAAGACATGAAAAAGTCTGAATAGTTTCCTGTTTTTTTGAGGGTATTACTGATTCAGCATAATGCATTCTGAAAAAAAATGCATGGTTTCTCTCCTGAGAACTTGCATTTATGGATATTAAATTCAGCCATTAAAAGGATCTGAAAAAAAAAAAAAATTAGGGATCCAGTCAGTATGACGGAATCAAGTAGTGTGACGTCACGAAGCGGTGCTCACGTGACCTTGACCCTTCGGTTGTTATTGAACACAGTGAACTTTTCCCTAGTAGCCTCTGTATAGTTATAATTCCAGTGCAAAGTGTGCATGGGTTAGAATTAAACACAGGAAGTGTGTTTGTGTGTGTGTGTTTGTGTGTTTGTTGGATTTGGTGAAGGACAGTGTGGAATAAAGTGCAGTAAAGTGATTTACCTGCAGCACAGAGGCACTGGAGCTGATTTAATCCTGCACAGGAAACTGCTCACACATCTGGACAACATCATGGACTACTTTATAGCGTCTGTGTGCTGTGTGTGTAACAAATGTAGCTGTAGTTATGCACTGAAGAGTGTGAAGCTTGCCACACATGGAGAGAGAGAGAGAGAGAGAGAGAGAGAGAGAGAGAGAGAGAGAGAGAGTGTGTGTGTGTGTGTCTAAATAAGAGCTCCGCTTCCCCCAATCATATTTAATGAGTTTACACATAAATGGTGTATGCAAATGTCTTATGGTTATATGCAAATATGAAAAAAAATCAATTAAATTATTTACGATTTAAATGACTTCCGGTTTCAGGCTTAATTCATCTGACAAACTTAAAGGCTAAAAAAAGATCACTATTTTATTTATTTATTTATTTACTTACTTACTTACTTACTTATTTAACTGTTAAATTATAAAAAAAAAAACACCATAATCCATGTTGGTGTTTTGAAACAGAGCCTCAGGAAGTGTTTGTGTGTGTGTGTGTGTGTGTGTGCCACATTGCTGTATAACCATATGTGGCAGGGTTTATGTGGTTGTGTTAATACTGATGAGCAACAACCTGTTATTGTAACGAATCTTTTGCACACTACAGCTCTGTATATCTGTTTTATGTTTTTTAAAATATTCTATTGATGCATATTCATATTCTACATTTCATTCCTGTAAAGGCTGCTAAACTTTTTTACATAATAGTTTACTAGTTTTTATTCTATTTTATTCTATTATATGCAGTTCGTATTATGTATCGTTGTTGCACTGTGGGACGAGGCACTAAGGAAAAACACATTACATCACTACATTACATCAAATGTATGTAACATGTATATGACAATTAAAGAACCTTGAACCTAATGGAAAATGTTTATATATATATATATATATATTTATATATATATGTAATAATAATAATAATAATAATAATAATGAGTAGGTTTAATGAGAAAGTGTGCACTTCTTAGGGCACTTTATTAAAGCTTTGGGATTATATTCCGAGGTGTGTTATGTACACGGCGAGGATTTAATACTGAAATTGCACTCACAACTCAGATATAACTACAGACTTAAAGGCTATTTTCAGAAGTTAAATTAAAATATTCTTTACGAGTTCTTTAGTGGTTTGTTGTAAAATCAAGGGTTCTTAGCCTCCTAAAAAGGTTCTACTTCTACTTTCTGATGGGAAAACACACTGTAGGTTTCTACGTAGAACATCCAAGGGTACAACACAGAGGGAAAACCAAAGATCTCTTAATTCAATTCAATTCATTTTTATTTGTATAGCGCTTTTTACAAAGGTCATTGTCTCAAAGCAGCTTTACACAAACAAAAGTAAAGTGAAGTGTGTGTGTGTGCCGTCTCTGATGAGCAAGCAGGGCGACGGTGGCAAGGAAAAACTCCCTGAGATGGTGATAGGAAGAAACCTTGAGAGGAACCAGACTCAACAGAGAACCCATCCTCATATGGGTTTACACTGTAGTGTGCGTGTGTGTGAGCACAATGTGTGTTGGTGTAGTCCATGGAAAACAGCTGAAGCGTTTTCGTGGCAGTGTGAAGCATTGCCGGTGGACAGGTCCAGAGTGAAGGGGGGGAGGTCTGGATCACCGGCAGCTCAGGAGTGTAGCTCGGCAGAAGGAGAAGGAAAGTGGTTAGGTACACTCACAGTCACCGTGTGGAGATAAAACTCAACATCCACGAGTCCCCCAGATCTACTCCTTTGATAAAAACACTAGTCGCTAAATGCTAGGTTAAATAAATAAGTCTTCAACCTCGACTTAAACACTGAGACCGTGTCTGCTTCACGTACATTAACTGGGAGACTATTCCATAATTTTGGGGCTTGGTAAGAGAAAGCTCTGCCCCCTGCCGTGGTTTTGGCAATGCGTGGTACTGATAGACAGCCTGCATCCTTAGAGCGAAGTAGGCGCGGCGGAACGTAAGGTACTAACATATCGCTTAAATACTACGGAGCGAGACCGTTTAATGCTTTATAGGTTAGGAGTAATATTTTAAAATCGATGCGGAATCTTACTGGGAGCCAGTGTAATGTAGATAAGACTGGCGTGATATGCTCATACTTCCTAGTCCTAGTCAGGACCCTCGCTGCTGCGTTCTGAACTATCTGAAGCTTATTTATGCATCTAGACGAGCATCCAGATAGTAAAGCATTACAGTAATCTAATCTGGACGTGATAAATGCATGGACTAGTTTTTCAGCATCACTTAGCAAAAGTATATTTCTAATCTTAGCAATATTTCTGAGGTGGAAAAATGCTAACCTGCTTACATTATCTACATGCGCCTCAAATGAGAGATTAGAGTCTATAATCACACCGAGATCTTTTACAGTTAGACTACTTGAAACAGAGAGACCATCTAAAGTAACAGTGTGATCTCTAAACTTACTTCTAGCGGCTTGTGGTCTCAGTACCAGAACCTCTGTTTTTTCTGGGTTTAGCAGGAGAAAGTTGCTTAGCATCTTAATGGTTCCAAATGTTCTAAGGGTGAACACTGATGCTCCAAGATCAAGATCTGACTAGAGTGATGAACACTAAGAAAGTTCTCAATGTCTTGGACCCTGATTCCAGTTCATTCCAAAATGTTCCTCAAAGGTTATAGTTAAGGGTTCTTAACTCCTCAGAAGGGGTTCTACATGGATCCATGTCATAGGTAGGGTTCTCCATTTTCCACTCCATTTGCTATTCAGAAGTTATGTGAGAGTTACGTGTACAGGGGGCGGAGTTTGGCATGTCTCTGTTACTCACAATTCTGAACGTGGACTTACACGCATGTTTCTGGCGTGATATCGGCATGAGGAGTGAGGAGCAGTATTAAATCCAGTGCTGCTATCTGACAGTTTGATGTAACCACAAAACTGAAATGTACATTTTAGCTGTAAATACACTCAAAAACACTATGGAATGCACTTAATTGTTCGGAAATAAAAACAGCTGATTGGATCAGAGAACGAAGGTAAAAGCATTCAGTTTAGACACATGCATTCAGTTCCATTATCTTAAAACACACACACTGGGAGTGAGAGAACCAAAAGCAGGTAATCAGGCTTAGCTAACACCACCCCCTGCTGTTCAGTAAGGAAAAGGACTCGTGCACGAGTTTGTGGTGTGTAATGGAGCTTCAGACAGGAAGAGATCAGCACTGAGTAATCAAACCCCAGAGGTCTGTTCTGATTGACACATAACAGCCAAACACTTCCCCACTGGATATTCGTACATG
Organism: Pangasianodon hypophthalmus; assembly: GCF_027358585.1. NCBI lineage: Eukaryota > Metazoa > Chordata > Actinopteri > Siluriformes > Pangasiidae > Pangasianodon > Pangasianodon hypophthalmus. The sequence continues at coordinate 1,705,564 of NC_069715.1, forward strand.
TAGCCCCTCCCACCATGCAGCTGCAGACACTGAGTGCCAGGACCAGAGTGGGATTTGAACGCAGGATCTCTGGGTACAGGTCTAATGCTCTACTGATGGAGTTAAACACAGATAAGAGGACCCAAAAGAGGACCCAAAAGAGGACCCAAAAGCAGAGGCTGGTATAGGAGTAGGTAGAATGGTTTAATAGGGGAAGAGCAAAAAATGACAAGGAATGTCAGCAGGGTGACTAGTAGCAAAAGGCAAAAAATCCAAAAGGAAAAAAAAGGGAAAAAACCAGGCAAGCAAAAAACTCAAACAATGCAACGCTCAGAAGACATCAAAAATAAAACGGCAGAATACAGTCTGAAACCTGACACTGAGAGGATCAATTTATTCTGCAACTCTGATGCCCTACAGAGAGACACAGAGACAGAGAGAGAGAGAAAGAAAGAGAGAGTGTGTGTCAAAGTAACATCCACATGAATGCCAGGACCCGAGGTTTCCCAGCAGAACATTGCCCAGAGCATCACACTGCCTCCGCCAGCTTGCCTTCTTCCCATAGTGCATCCTGGTGCCATCTCTTCCCCAGGTAAACGACGCATAAGCACTCAGCTGTCCACATGATGTAAAAGAAAACATGATTCATCAGACCAGGCCACCTTCTTCCATTGCTCCATGGTCCAGTTCTGATGCTCACGTGCCCATTGTAGGAGCTTTGGGTGGTGGACAGGGGTCAGCATGGGCTCTCTGACCGCTCTGCAGCTACGCAGCTCAATACGCAGCAAGCTGCACTGCACTGTGTGTTCTGACTCCTTTCTATCAGAGCCAGCTTTAACTTTTCAGCAGTTTGTGCTACAGTAGCTCTTCTGTGGGATCAGACCAGAAGGGCCTTCACTCCCCACACGCATCAGTGAGCCTTGGGAGCCCATGACCCTGTCGCTGAGTCACCGGTTGTCCTTCCTTGGACCACTTTTGGTAGGTACTAACCACCGCATACCGGGAACACCCCACAAGACCTGCTGTTTTGGAGATGCTCTGACCCAGTCGTGGATCTTGGATAATCGATAATGGATCTTTCATATTCATCTTTTTCATACTTCTAGGTTTATGAATAGTAGAAAGTGTTTCAAAGCTCTCAGTGATTCTGAATCTGTGTTGCTTTAAGATCATTTTCCTGCTCCTATGGATTTCCAATTGTATTATTTCAACAACATCCATAATCACGTTGTGACTTTATTATCACAAAAATGAAATATATGTGAAATAAATGAATAAATAGAAAAAAGATAGATTGATAAAGTAAAATATAAAAGTAAAAAACTATTTAAAAGGTTGTTGCACCACTCCACACTGAGTGATCACTTTATAGGTACTTTTAGTATTTATCTACTTTAAAGCTATAGCTAATAGGCTGCCATACATTGCACAATTTTTATTTTGCTTTATTTAAATATGAAATCAGTGTTTGTCCTATTGAAAAAGTATTTTGCTGGTTTTAAACAAAGGGTTGGTTATCTGCAATAGTTTATTCATGACTCATATAATTGGTCATGTGTGTTATTTATTACTCCTAAGTGGAAGGGAATGAAATTTCCTACCATCTTTTCCGCTTTTCCCCCCTTCTGTGTCTGGTTCAGTCTGGAGGTCAGAGGTGACGTCTCCTTTCCCTCTCTCTTCATTCCAGCAAATACACAGGCTTCTGCCAGGAAAAGAGAATATCCATAAATATAGCAATACAAAAAACAGATTAGCTGGATTCAATGACATAATTACTAATGAGACTCAAATTATATTAGCTTTATCATCACAAAATATGAAATAAATAAAAAAATTTTAACAATTTTTATTGGCTTGTGAACAATAAATAAAATCGATATAAAAATATCATATGGGTTTCCCATCAGTTAATAAGCATACTGTTATCAAACAAATTAGAAAATGGTTAAAAGGCTCAACCTGGTGATAAACATGTCACATAAAACCTTCTCACAGTGTGGGAGTAATGCACACGCTCGTACCTGTAGCTATAAAAACCTAGTTTCAAAAAACACATCAATGGCTGAACCACAGCCGGCATCTTGTGTTAGTATTCAGAACCTGAAAAAAAAACGGCACACAATTAGTACTGCAGTTTTACACCATAATTTGCTATGCAGTACAATTAATGTAGTTTAACTAACTGCCATCGTGTGTAACTAACCGCAATCGTGTGTAACTAACCGCCATCTTGTGTAACTAACTGCCATCTTGTGTAACTAGCCCCCATTTTGTGTAATTAACGGCCATCGGGTGTAACTAACTGCCATCTTGTGTAACTAACAGCCATAGTGTGTAACTAACCGTCATCTTGTGTAACTAACCGCCATAGTGTGTAACTAACCGCCATCTTGTGTAACTAACCGCCATCTTGTGTAACTAGCCCCCATTTTGTGTAATTAACGGCCATCGGGTGTAACTAACTGCCATCTTGTGTAACTAATCGCCATCTTGTGTAACTAAGTTATTGAGCCTCAGCTAGCAGCGAGCTAGTGTAAATATGTAATAATACTGATAATAATACTGAGAAATGGATCAAAAATATAAACAGAACTTTTCACACCTTTTAAGACTTACAGCCTCTAACAAGACGTTATGATTCAAAGCCAACAAACTGTTAAAAAAAAACTGCTAAAAATAGATTAAATGTAGATTTTAACTCATATCAGCTAACTGTGCTAAGCTAAACTAATCTCTTCAGTAGCATGTTAGCTAGAAAGCTAACATATTTTATTGGGAAATAGGTGCAATTTTTTTATGGTGACGTAAACCTTGAGCTCTATGCCAAATATAATTTGTAAATTTCACTTCGATTAACTTTTATCTACAACTCCGCATAATTCGCATCACTTTTTAAACAATTACACACCTTATTAATGAAAATAGTGCTCCAGTTAGGATGGGACAGTAGATGGAGCTGTGAGAGAGAGAGAGAGAGAGAGAGAGAGAGAATAAGCTTGTTTTCCTCATCTAATGCTTCACACATATTATTCTTAAAGTTAACACCTAACTCTGACACTGGCTTTTATATGGAAAAAATAATAATTAAGTTCTTTCTTGAGGTATTAATTTGAATCTTCTGACACACAGTTCTAATGAAATATATAAAATAACATATATATATTTTTTGACATCATCATTGGGCTGTGGTTCAACAGGCCTCCGCTTCTTTGCTGGAACGTACTCTTCATCATCAGTGCTCATCTCATCATCATCACTGGCCACCTTGTGAACCTGTTGACCTTGACCACCCTGTGCCTGAGCAATCATTTCTTCAGCCAGCAGAAGCTTGAAGTCAAAATACTGCAGTCTCTCCTTCTCTGGTCTCCCAGAGACCTGGTGGTCTGACTTGTACTCGATCCAGCTGTTTGTGGCTGCCAGGTCAAAGAAATGCAGGACCGTACGGATGGTCCGTTTTCTTGTGCGGCTTGACATCGGGTAAAAGTTGATCATGCGGTCGCACAAATCAACTCCACCCATGTTTTTGTTGTACTCAGCCACAACAGCAGGTCTAGGCACAGTTACATGGCACTTCTCTTTTGCTGATGATCTCAGGAAGCTGTCCTGGGGCTCTATCCCATGGAGACTGGAGGCCATCAGAATTGCCTTATTGTCCTGCCACTTCGTCACTGCAGCCTCTGATGGTTTTCTGACAACCATTTTGGATGCACCTTTTCCTTGTTTTTGTAGTTTGGTGTCATCTGACATCTTTGACTTGCACAGTGCAGGGATTCTATTTTTCATAATGGTCCCTGTTCCCAGGAGACCATTTGCTTTCAACATATCCAGTACTTTGATAGAGGTGAAATATCTGTCAAAGTACAGGTGTGTACCTCTTGGAATAGACTGTGCCATCCAAGCGACTGCATTCCCTCCGATTCCCAGCTGCTGGTCAGTGAACGTATTCCAGCCCTTGTAAACTTCAAAATCCAGCACCAGACCATTGGGACTGGCAAGCACAAATGCCTTCAGTCCTGTGGGATTTGGTTTCCCTGGCACAAACTGCCGTACAGGACACCGACCTGTGAAGGGTATCATCTGCTCGTCTACACAGGCCTTCCCTGGTCTTGGCAGATTGAGGCAGCCTTGTTGCACTCTGTTTAAGAGAGGTCTTACCTTCCAGAGGGGATCATTCTTTTTCTCCTCTGCAGAGACATCAAGATCATTTGTGAGTTTGATGGACTGCCTAATCTTGAAGAATCTGTCTCGACTCATTGAATTGGCTATAACTGGGACCCTCGTCTTCGCCGCCCAGTATGTCCGGATCCTAGGGTATCCAAGGCATGCCATGTACATATGCCAAAGAAGGTTTTCAGCTCCTCTGGAGTGGTTTTAAGGCTGCCTCCAGAGATGAGCACCTCCCGCTGGTTTGTGTGTTCCGACATTTTCTCAAAAACCTGGTCATCTATGTACTGTTTGAAGTAATCAGAGGGCCTCCAGTCTTGGTGGTTGTGGCCAGCATTGTCTTGCACACTGTTCTCCTCCACAACAGGGTTGAAACTTAATTGATAAGGAAAGGAGAGGTATAATTTAATGAACTTTTAGCAAATGTATTATTAATTAGATCCGGTACCAACACGTCTTCTTAAGCAAATAGTTGGAACCGTAACTGAACCCCTGCTTAAAATAGTTAACTCCTCACTGAGCAATGGGTACGTTCCAAAATCACTTAAATTAGCTGTTATTAAACCACTAGCAAAGAAACCAGACCTTGACCCTAACGACTTAACTAACTATAGGCCGATTTCAAACCTTCCCTTTCTATCTAAAATACTAGAGAAGGTAGTAGCGCAGCAGCTAATTTCATATCTACAAAGTAATAATATCTATGAACTTTATCAGTCAGGTTTCAGGCCCCACCACAGCACAGAGACAGCATTAGTCAAAGTAGTCAATGACTTGCTATTAGCCTCTGATCGGGGTTGCATTAGTCTATTAATTTTACTCGACCTTAGCGCAGCGTTCGACACTATCGACCATAATATCCTTCTTCACAGACTGGAAAAGGTCGTAGGAATTAAGGGCTCAGCCCTCGACTGGTTTAGATCTTATTTAACTGATCGTTATCAGTTTGTAGATTTAAACGGTGACCACTCAGCACGTTATCGAGTAGAATATGGCGTTCCGCAGGGTTCAGTCTTAGGCCCACTGCTTTTCACGTTATACATGCTCCCTTTAGGTAACATAATCCGTAAACATAATATTAGCTTCCATTGTTATGCTGATGACACACAGTTATACGTCTCAGCTAGGCCAGATGAGAATAGCCAGTTAAAGAAAGTTGAGGCATGTGCGATAGACATAAGAGACTGGATGCTAAGCAACTTTCTCCTGCTAAACCCAGAAAAAACAGAGGTTCTGGTACTGGGACCACAAGCCGCTAGAAGTAAGTTTAAAGATCACACTGTTACTTTAGATGGTCTCTCTGTTTCAAGTAGTCTAACAGTAAAAGATCTCGGTGTGATTATAGACTCTAATCTCTCATTTGAGGCACATGTAGATAATGTAAGCAAGTTAGCATTTTTCCACCTCAGAAATATCGCTAAGATTAGAAATATACTTTCGCAAAGTGATGCTGAAAAACTAGTCCATGCATTTATCACGTCCAGATTAAATTACTGTAATGCTTTACTATCTGGATGTTCGTCTAGATGTATAAATAAGCTTCAGATAGTTCAGAACGCAGCAGCGAGGGTCCTTACTAGGACTAGGAAGTATGAGCATATCACGCCAGTCTTATCTACATTACACTGGCTCCCAGTAAGATTCCGCATCGATTTTAAATTATTACTACTAACCTATAAAGCACTAAACGGTCTCGCTCCGCAGTATTTAAGCGATATGTTAGTACCTTACGTTCCGCCGCGCCTACTTCGCTCTAAGGATGCAGGCTGTCTATCAGTACCACGCATTGCCAAAACCATGGCGGGGGGCAGAGCTTTCTCTTACCAAGCCCCAAAATTATGGAATAGCCTCCCAGTTAATGTACGTGAAGCAGACACGGTCTCAGTGTTTAAGTCGAGGTTGAAGACTTATTTATTTAACCTAGCATTTAGCGACTAGTGTTTTTATCAAAGGAGTAGATCTGGGGGACTCGTGGATGTTGAGTGTTATGGTGATCTGGTGTGTTTGGATGCTGTCTTCCTCACTCTCGTTAGTCACTCAGGTTTGTGACGGCAGAGTGACTGTATGCCTTACATATCAGGGATCTCTCACGTCTGTGTTTCCCCCTGGTTCTCCTTTTAGTTATGCTGTTATAGCTAGTCCTGCCGGAGTCCCCTGCACTCCTCATTAAGTTTTATCTCCACACGGTGACTGTGAGTGTACCTAACCACTTTCCTTCTCTTTCTGCCGAGCTACACTCCTGAGCTGCCGGTGATCCAGACCCCTCTACTCTCTGGACCAGATGAGCATCACTCCTGAGCTGCTGGTAATCCAGACCTCCCCCCCCTTCACTCTGGACCTGTCCACCGGCAATGCTTCACACTGCCACGAAGACACTTCAGCTGTTTTCCATGGACTACACAAACGCACATTGTACACACACACACACACGCACACTACAGTGTAAACCCATATGAGGATGGGTTCTCTGTTGAGTCTAGTTCCTCTCAAGGTTTCTTCCTATCACCATCTCAGGGAGTTTTTCCTTGCCACCGTCGCCCTGCTTGCTCATCAGAGACGTCACACACACACACTTCACTTTACTTTTGTTTGTGTAAAGCTGCTTTGAGACAATGACCTTTGTAAAAAAAGCGCTATACAAGTAAAAATGAATTGAATTGAATTATATAAATCAACAAGGTCAATAGCTTGCCAAGCCAAGCTTTTAACTGATTGTGTACTGTACATTTGTGTGCGTGTAACTTCAACTAAAAAGGCTGTCATTTCCTTTTCTAGACACTGTAATAATAATACATTTTATTTATAAAGCACTTTACATTTTAAAGAAAATCTCAAAGTGCTACAAAAAACAGAAATTAAAACCAGCTGCCAACTGAGATTAGCACAGAAATTTAAACTATATTAAAACACTTTTTAAAAAGGTACGTTTTTAAACCCCTTTTAAAACCATCAGTCATTTGTGGAGCCCTCAGATGTTCAGGGAGGGCGTTCCACAGGCGAGGAGCAGCGGCGCAAAAGGCTCGATCCCCAATGGTGCGGGTATTAGTCCTAGGGGGGAGGAGACGATGAGTGTTTGTGGAGCGGAGGGGACGTGCTGAAATCTGTGGGGTGAGGAGTTCTTTAAGGTAAGTGGGGCCGATATCAATATCAATATACTTCAGAGCCCTAGCTTACACATTGCTTCTTATCCATAATGGACAGTGGGTGTCATCACTTTGTCCCTGCTCAGGCTCCTCAAAAGATGATATGTCCTCCTCTGAGCTTTCACCTTCCTGCTGTACTGTCTGGCCCTCCTCTACCTCATCTCCTGACAGCTCTATATCTGAATCCCCTTCCACAATTCTAAGTAAAATACTTTCTGCATCACTCAGCCCTCTGCTTCCTGAAGAATGGAAATTGGTTTAAAACAGGAGTTAGTAAGCCCTGGTGTCCACTACAAAGGACATTGAATAAAAGTTATGTTTTGAAAGGGTTAAAATTACTGTACATTTCTGAAATCTTACAAAATTGAAGTCAAGACACTCATGTGGAAGAACAATTTGATTATTAGCAAGAGAAACATAATGTCTGCAAAAAATTGATCATTTACCTCCCTTGGTGCCATAAAATGTGGAAGCTGCAATGGCTGCCATTCTGAAAAGAAAGTCTGTGAGCTCTGTTAGCCACACGCCCACAACTGTGGCATCACTAGAAAGCCCAGGATGTCCTCTTGACAGCACAGTAGGACCCAAAAAGATTGCATTAATTGTGCTTGACTTAGAGGTATCAGACTCCTGTCCCCCATGGAGGACAAAAATGAATTGTTGGGTCTCAGGAGGATATAGATGGTTCCGGCGGAGGAGCTGAAGGACTCGGTGCACATGAACCACACGTTCCTCCAGCGAGCTGCTAAAAATCAAAATGTCGTCTAGATAGACGAAGGTGTAATGATTCAGCGTCTCCCGGAGGACCTCATTAATGAACCGCTGGAAGACCACGAGGGCGTTCTTCAGGCCAAAGGGCATCATCAAATACTCATAGTGCCCAGACGGCGTAATGAACGCAGTCTTCCACTCCTCCCCTGCCCTGTTGCGGATCAGATTGTAGGCGCTATGTAGATCCAGTTTTGAAAAAATTTTCGCCTGCTGCAGGCGCTCAAATGCAGAATTCATCAAGGGCAGTGGGTGCCTATCCTTCTGCGTCACGGCATTAAGACCGCGGTAATCAATGCAAGGGCGCAGATCCCCTATTTTCTTCTTGACAAAAAAGAACCCCGTCCCCACAGGGGAGGTGGATGGGCGAATAAATCCCAAGAACAAGGTCTCTTTAATATAGTCCTCCATGGCTTGGTGTTCTGGGGGTGACAGGGAGAATAACCTGCCCCTAGGCGGAGCAGCTCCTGAGAGTAGGTTGATCGCACAATCAACAGACCTATGGGGCGGCAGTGTCTGGGCCTTTTGTTTAAAAACACCTCCTGGAGGCACGCGGTATAAATCTACCAGTTTCAAAATAGTTGGAGGTAGGGCGCGTGCTCCTTTGAGGCAGCTCTGGGAACACCTAGAGCCCCAAACAGAAATGGACCTGGTTGACCAGTCAATGTGGGGGTTATGCGCTTGAAGCCAAGGGAACCCGAGCACTAGGCACAGCTCAGGTACCCGAGTCACATAGAAGGTCAGGCGTTCTGTGTGGTGGCCTAACTGTAGTGTTACAGGTGACGTTTGGGTGGTTATGGGTCCTGAGCCTAATGGTCGCCCATCCAGCACGAAGACCGGTTTGGGATGGGGGAGAGGGTCCACTGGCAACCCTAGTCTCTTGACTAAAGTCTGATCCATGAAATTGCCAGCCGCCCCTGAGTCAGTGAAGCCCTGCAGACTGGTTTCTTTGCCATCTCCCCAAACAATGATGATAAAAATTTGTACAATTAAATTATGCAAAAAAGTGTTTAAATGACTTTTTTGCTGAGTATTAATTGAAAACAGTTTCCAGTTTTGCAAAATATAAATTATTCTCCTGCTATAAGTTAAAAAGCGTAAAGATCAAATGCTTTTTGCAGATCTGCATTACACTGTTACACTCTTATGTTCTTACACTGTTACACAGTTAAACTGTTACATCATTACACTGCTACATAGATAGATTGTTACACTGTTACATTGTAACATACAGTATTTACACTGCTACATTGTTATGCCATTACATAGTTACACTATTATGCTGTTACATAAATGTTGTTGATAAACACTATGTGAAAATGTAACTCTGGAAATATGTAACAAAGTAACTGTAAGTATGTAATGCACGTCTGCAAAAAGTCTTTGAACTTTTTTTTGTTCATCTTTTTCTAATATTACTGTAGCAGATCATCGATGTTCTGTTCTCCTGTGAAAAGGGTAACAGTTTAGAAGTGTAATATTGTAACAGTGTAACTATGTTAGAACATAAGAGTGTAACGATGTAACACAGGCCTGAATGAAGCTGTTCATCTTTATGTTTTTGATCTGAGAAAGCCTTTGGGAAGTTAGATCAGATGAGTTTTACCAAAATTGTGTAAAAACAACAATCAAAGCGCTATATTAAAAAGTGAAAAGAAACCCAGGGTGTGTTTAGCTGAAGTGGTTCACACCGCCTCTGAAGTCTGAATCTAACGCTGTGAGTAAAAAATAAATAAATAAATAAAATCATATACAAGGGTTTGATGTTTAAAAACTTGACTACCTTGTTTTACGAACATTTTAGTTAAGTGTGTGTGTGTGTGTGTGTGTTTACAGGTGGGAGAAGGCAGGCGAGGTCAGTAGGGAGGTCTGGGAGAAGGCGGGCCTGCAGGGGCTGCTGGGTATTTACACTCCTGCTGAACATGGCGGGGTCGGTGGAGACCTGCTCTCTGCTGCCATTGTGTGGGAGGAGCAGTAAGTAACTCTGTGTTACTGTCTCACTTTACCTCTCTCTCTCTCCATCTCCCCCCCTCTCTCTCTCTCTCTGTCTCCTGGTGGATCATGAGCAAGTAAGGAAGGTTTTCTTTGTCTAAGATGATTATAAGATGATTAGAGAGAGCTGTCATGATAGTGTGTGTGTGTCAAGTGGAGTTTATTTCAACCACATACAGCCAGTTAATACATAGTGAAACGAAACAACGTTTCTCCAGGACCAAGATGCTACATAAGACAAACACAGAACAACACAGAACTACAAGGGACTACATAAATTTATACATACATGCAGACACAAGACAGTACAATGACTACTGGGATAGACAATGGTCGCAGTAAGTTCCAGTGCAGCGCCGACCAGTACATAGTTCTGTTAGAATGTGAATCTAGTGAGAATAGTGCAAAGAGTACAATAATACAGTATAAGTAGCTGCAATAGTGTAAACATAAGAGTAGCAGCCTATGTACAGTATAATATAATACAGTGTATATATAAACAGTGTGTGTGTGTGTGTGTGTGTGTGTATACAGTGATCTGCAGGGAGTGAAGACGTATGCTCGGCGTGATGGCACTGACTGAATCCTCAATGGAAATAAGGTTTACACACCTGCTAAAATATTTTTCTGTTACGTTAACATTTGATTAAAGTTTAAAGTTTATAATCAAATGTAATTTACTGTCTCTCTCTCTGTCTCTCTCTCTGTTTTTGTCTCTGCCTCTCTCTGTGTCTGTCTCTCTCTCTCTCCGTCTCTCTCTGTGTCTCTTTCTCTCTCTCTCTGTCTCTCTCTGTCTCTGTGTCTCTCTCTCTCTCTGTCTCTCAGGTGTTTATCACTAACGGGTGGATGAGTGATCTGGTCATTGTTGTTGCTGTAACAAATCGTGAAGCGAAATCAGCAGCTCACGGTCTCAGTCTGTTTCTGGTGGAAAGCGGCACCAAGGGCTTCGCCAAGGGACGTAAACTGGACACACACACACACACACACACACACACACACACACAGTCATACTGGTTTTTATTATTATCACATTTTCAGCATTTAATCTTTATGTGGAGCTCCAGCTGAGGTTCGATTTTTATTTTGTGTGTATGTGTGTGTGTGTGTGTGTGTGTGCAGGACACAGCAGAGTTGTTCTTTGAGGATGTACGCCTCCCAGCTGACGCTGTACTGGGAGAAACTAACAAAGGTTTTTACTATCTCATGATTGAACTGCCTCAGGTACGAGCAACGAGGTTTCCTTCTTTCATTTTGTCTCTATCTTTTATTCTATGTCTTTTTTTTCCCAAAGGAGGTTTATTGTTATACCGTTGCATTATTTAATGCAATAATGTAAAACAATTTAAGGTATATAAAGAGCAGCACATTTAGACTCACACATACTTTCCCCTCCATTCTCTCTCTCTCACTCTCTCTCTCTCTCTCTCTCTCTCTGTCAGGAGCGGTTGATAATAGCAGCAATGGCTCTGGTATTTCTAATGATGGTATTTCTAATGATGTTCAGAGCTGTTTTTAGTTTTTTCTTGGCATTTAAAAAATTCAGTTCAATTCAGTTTTGTTTGTAGAGCGCTTTTAACAATGGACACTGTCACAAAGCAGCTTTACAGAAATATATCAATTCCGGATATAAATTTATCCCTAATGAGCAAGCCAGAGGAAAAACTCCCTGAGACAATGGAATAAAAACATATTAGACAGTTTATTATTCCACATAAATGATTTTTATTGATTAAAAATGATATCTCAGGTGGATTTTAAAAGATTTAATATATACAGTACTGTGCAAAGTCCCTTTTTTTTTAGAACAAACTTTGTTATAGATGTTTATTTTCTGACTTCTACATTATTGATTCAGTACAAAAACATTTTAGATTCCAAACATTAGTTTTCCGGCACAAAATGAAATGTTACAGAAACATTTTTGTATGTCAGTAAAGCAGCAGATTCCATGAGAGACACTTTTCAGATAAAAACATAATGAAGGCTGCTGGGTTTCGCTGCAGAAATAAGAAGCGAGTCGACAGTCAAAGTCTCCAGAAGAACTGTGGCTGCTTCTGCAAGATGCTCAGTAACACTTCCAGCTCATTTCCTTATAAAACTGCACACACTGCACCTCAGATACTGTTTTTTAAAAGGATCGTCACATCAAATATTGACTTTGTTTCATTTATTACTGTTTACTGCTCTTTATAGGATTTTTTTTTAATCTACAGCATTTCTTTGCATGTGCACAGTACTGTATGTGTATATATATATATATATATATATCCCTCTTGCCCTGTACAGACAGTTCAGCACAGATTAGCTGAGCTGAAGACGGAGATCTGTGTGGGTCGAGCTTTCATTGATAACTGTCTCCAGCTGCACAGTGAGAGGAAGCTGGACTCCAGCACTGCCTCCATGGCCAAATACTGGTCAGTCTCTCTCTCTCTCTCTCTCTCTGTGTATTTATATGCATATGAGTGATTTTCATGATGCTATAAGAATCAGGGTTGATTTGAGAGGGCATGCCATTCTCCTAATTAAAATCTTTGCTCTTGTAAAAATATGCCATAACTCCAGCCTGTACGGGTGAAAGAAATTTCATTTTTGTCTAGTAGAATTGTCGTAGTTTATTATTTCTGCAGCCTCACTGCTTCCTTTTCTATGTCACTGTATGAACAGCAGGGGGATGCCATTAGATAAACTTCATTCTGGGCTGAATTCATGATCTGACCTTTGACCTTGGTCATTTTATCCCATACACCAATCTAATCTAGAAATAAGAGCTCTATATATTCCAATCTAGACATTGTCACTCTATATAGTCGTTTAATCTAAATCTTCAGGACGATTTTCAGGATTTTTGTGCCGATGTGCTGATATGCGTCTGTCACACGTTCTCTTCCTCAGAGCCTTCGTGGACGCTCGTGTGCAGCCCATCTACGGCGGAACCAATGAGATCATGAAGGAGCTGATCGCTCGCGCCATCGTCGGACACAGATAGACGAGCGCTGAGCTGAGGGATCAGATGGATCTGAGCGAGACACGGAGAGAAGCTGGTTTGTGGGGTTTTTGTCTTTGGTTTGGTGACTGATCAGTGCCATGATGTACATGTAGCTAAGAAAAGCTGATCAAATAGCAAATAATACATTTTCTTGGAGTGACACAATTTTGACAATCATTTCTTTTCCTGTTTGGTTTGAATAAATTTACTTTATAATACACCATGTAATAAATAGATATGAAAAAAACTTGCATCACATGAAGGTTTAGTCACATGGTTAGACATATTTTAAATAACAACATTATATAAATTTTTATAGAAATTTAATGTAATAATCATAAATACAAACGATCTGTGTGTGAATTGGTGCATTGAGTAACAGGACCATGTCCTAAAAGGGCTCAAAAATCACCCTGTGCATATTTTACCTTTTAAATAATTGCACCTTTATCCATTTTGTGTTGTGTTGTTATTTGTGTTGAATGTTTTAAAACACAAGTAAAATTTAAAGCATTAGAAACGCAAAATGTTGCGACTCAGTCGATGCTCCAGCTCCATTTCACTCTCATTCAGCACAAAAGCAGATAAAATGCTGATGCAGTGCCCTTAAAAATATAATACTGACTATTCACTTTTTCAACTCTAATGGAGTTTAGAACTTAAACTTTAAGGACTTGGTTTCTAAGGGCTGTATTCAGAGTCAAAGACTTTATGTAGCAGCAGCAGATATGAAGATATAAAAAATATATAAGTATAAAAATATAACAGAGACACACCAAGAATGCACAAAAACACAAACACACAACAGTATTAAAGTGACCAAACTGCATTATTACACTGTTCCCATGAGATGGGGGGTTACCAACGATTTATTGTCCAATTTAGTACCAGAGATTTATTGTCCAGTTAAGTGGTGGGGTCTGCTGGGAGCAGTGCTGGTTGTACAGTCTCACAGCAGCAGGGAGGAAGGACATGCGATACCGCTCCTTCACACACGTGGGGTGGAGCAGCCTGTCACTAAAGATCATGAAGAAAAATAGACTGCCAGATTCTTCTTGAGTAGAAACGCCCAAGATGTTTTTTTTCTGGCAGTTAGGAATTCACACAAATTAATGAACATACTTGTCATGGATGGTTTGGAGACAGATGCAAATGCGGGGACTTTTATTAATTGTGAAACACATGAGAACAAGGGCTAGAGCTATGTAACAAAAACACAAACTAGACACACACGGAATCAAGATAAACATGGCACAGATGGAACGATAAACAACGACACTACTTACAGCTGCTAGAAAAGAAGTGCTATATAAACGTGACTTAAATACTTGTGCACATTGTGCATGAACGTGGTTCAGGTGTTCTACAAGATGTAGGTGATTTTATCATGCTTTTAATCTGATAAGCTAACTCGATTCACTCTCCTGTAAAGAAAACATGACCACAGTTTGAAGGATAATCTGACCAAGCACTTATCTGCTATGCTTACAGAGAAACTTTAAGTTCATTCATCATTTTATTCCTAAACAGTTGAGTCCTGGAGATAAACAGTGTCTCTGATTAAGATCCTCTGATGTCCGAATAGCAAGTCTGAAGTCTGTAGTTACGTCTGAGGTCTGAATAGTGATGTGTGTGATTTCATGATTAAATCATGACTGCGCTCTCAACTCAGCTCTGAGTACACCCCCAAATCTTTAATAAAGTGCCCTAAAAAGTGCACACTTACTCACTGTGTGCAGTTTTAATAACTTTTTGAGCATAAAAACATTTTTCTTTTCTATAGAGTAAGTAAAATTCTTCTGCTGGGATTCGTCCTCGACTGTGTGGTGATTATTAGTATGAAAATAACTGAAATATTTTCCATTAAAATAACACGCTTCTCACCTCACAGTGTGACTTTGTTTCTCACACACACACACACACACACACGTCAGCATTAACAAAACCACACACGCATTGTTGCATATGGTGGTGCATACTTGGCACAAACTCACACCAACATGATGTGTGGGTGAGATGTTTGTTTGTGTGTGTGTGTGTGTGTGTGTGTGTTTCCGTGTGATCTGACTGCAGGCTGATGAAATGTACTGCAAATACAGAAAATAAAAGTAGTAAATGTAAAGTCTGTTGGGGGTAATGAACTATATTTTATAACTTTTTAAAAAAGAAAAGTCACTTATTAAACTCATAATGCTCCATTTTCTTTTAAAAAGCAACAAACTGAAAATATATATATATATTTTTTAAGTCCCAGCTGATCATAATCTGCTTTTATGTCTTTTGAAAGTGTATGTTTGAGGTAATATATCTGATTTGGCATGAACTGATACCTCCAGGGCTTTTAAATGATTTTTATTTTAAACTTTTTATACTATAGATGACACCTTCTTGAAAACCATAAGACTGATCTGATCCTAGTGAACATAACACTCTGGATTTGCTGCCTGTTCAGTGTAAAATCTGCAGCATCTGATACGCTCAGAGTTTAAAATTATTATAATAATTGGCGGTTAGGATTTTTTAAACTATTTGAGCATTTAAAACTTTTTTCAAACATTTGGAAAGGTTTTAACATTACTAGCTAGCTAGATTAGGTTACTCCTTTTCAGTGACATGATAACAGGTGAAGGTAAATGTGTCTTTTAGGAAAATTTTATGTGTGTGTATGTACATACATACATACAACATATATAGATATATATATATTAAATTAGAATTAGATGTGATCGTAGTATAATAATAATAATAATAATAATAATAATAATAATAATAATAATACCCACACAGAGTCTTTCAGATTCGTGTACTTTATTGACAATTTTATTGGAGAGAAATGAAACTCAGAGATTGCTTCATTACTTTTAATTACTTTTTGTAGATTGCCACAACATCTCGCCATCATTCTCGACAACCAGAATGCCGTCGTTTTTCAAAGTCAAACGGCATGTTTTAACATTGGATCGGTGGGTGTTGGTGTGCCACACAGCTGAGTCTGGATTATTATACATGACAAGGTTGCAGTCTCCCTGCATGATCAGCCTTGATTGAGCATTCGTATTGCCAGCAGAGTTAGACTGCCAAACTGGCCTCCATCCGTAGACCACAAAGTTCCCGTCCTCCTAAAACAAGACATGGGAGATCATCTTATGAACAGAGAACAGCAGCAAACAAACCAAAGGTTAATGAAACAGCACAGGCTATCTCTCCTAGCTTTTCTGTAACATTTGTTTCAGAGTTTGTTACCTGAAAGACTGCCTTGTACTCTTGGTTGTTGGATAACAGGTAGTCTCCCTTCTTAAGCTCATCGTTCATGGACAAGAAGTTCCTGCTCATGGTTCTGAAAAGGAAAGACAGAGATAATGCAGAGTGAAAACCACAAAAAAAAATAAAATAAAATATGCACATCTCAGTTCCTCTTGAATGTCTCCAGTCAACATGTCTGTCTCTTATGCAAATTATCTACCATTTAATGGCTATGCCTTTTTCAGAATTTTTCCAAAATCACTCCTTTAATTCTATTTCACTTTCAAGATATTAATCTTCAGATCAAGACATTAATC
Organism: Pangasianodon hypophthalmus; assembly: GCF_027358585.1. NCBI lineage: Eukaryota > Metazoa > Chordata > Actinopteri > Siluriformes > Pangasiidae > Pangasianodon > Pangasianodon hypophthalmus. Next base: position 1,722,156 of record NC_069715.1, read on the forward strand.
TCCAGATCAAAATATTAATCTTCAGTGGTATTTTGTGTGGAGATTACACTGCAAAAATCAAATTTCTGTCTAAATAGCACACTTAACATCAGACTGCAATTTATTCATTACATTTCACTGATTTCATCTCTGCCAGTTTACAGTAAAAAACACTCCAAAATAATTGCAACAGCTATTAACTTTCACCAAACACTTCACTTAACAATCAGACAGGAAATTTAGGTAAGGTTAATAATTAGTTTTGAATAGTTGTACACACCTGCACAATGACAGCAACACAGACACAACTCTGAGAAGATGCTCTGGTGATGATTGTTGTTATATGGTCAAGCAGTGTCTCAATTTGAGGAGTTTTTATAAACAGGAACACCCCCTTACTCTCATTGGTTGCTGTGAAGACACGCTCAATAGGATATAGTTCACCAACCTGAGAGACTGTACTCTCATGTTTTCCATAAAAGGACATTTTATCATGGGCAAGAATTTCCTGTTAATGTTTCAGCAAAATAGGCCTCTAGGTGTGGCTTTGACTTTTCTAATATTCTTTAAAATACCAATTGATTTTTTCTCTTGAAGTTTTATAATGTCAATTTTACTTGCATTTTAAATAATAAATTACTCATTCAGTGTTCATAACCAGCTCTATTGCTTTATTGATGACTTAACAGTAGTTGTGCTATGCTTCAGCTCTTAGGCTTTTTGCTTGTGGGTTTAGCTTGATGTCGAAGGGCAAACCGGAGGCCCTGGTCCAGATTTTGCAGGTTCAATTACATGTGTCTGTTAGCATGGACTGTGCCAAACATGCTTACCATCATCCATAACTGAGTTTGATGGAGAACGAGCTGCATTGTGTTCTAGGTGTCTCACTGGCGCAGGGAAGCCCTGTGAATGATAATGTGAATAATAGCACTTAAAATTGACTGGCGCAGCTCCAGCAGGGAAGAAGTCAGACAAACTGACTTGTTGCAAAGGTGCTGTGCTGAAAGTCATTGAGGCCTTCAGTCCACCCATTCTACTGTCCATGTTTGTCTACGGAGATTGCGTATGTTTGATTTTATGCACCTGTTAGCAGTGGGTGTGGCTGAAATAGCTGAACCCAGTTGGCTATATAGTGTAGACTGTGATACAGATGCTCATTCCTCTGGGTTTTACCGCTTGCTATGAATCAACTTGTAAGTCATAAATAATGCAAAATAAGATATATAGCACATGCCTCAGATACCAAACAACTGTGCTGTCCTTGGCAATTAAACATGCATGAACAAAGACAGAATACCAATTAAGTCAAACCTTGGTGATTAATTAATAAAGTAAAATAAAATGTCTGCTGGCTTCCAGTTCCCTTTCCCTGTCTGCTTTTATCGTTCCTGATGTTGTCTGTGTCTGTATCTTGTTTAAGTCTATGCTGTATTATTTGTAGTGCTATCGTATGTTATCTAGAAAGCCTCACACATGGTCCCCAAGCGATACCAGTGAGTGCATTCTAAGTATTTCACACACACACGCCCACACACACACTTTACTCAACTTAAAAAGCATGAATCTTCTTCTTCTTCTTCTTCTTCTTGTTCTTCCAATAATATTATATGACTTGTTTGATAAAATCTTGACATCTAGAATATAGTTTTTATCTTGTGTTTTATCTTGTATTTTAAGATCGCAATAAACCAAATATAGGATTATTAAGCCTAATTCTATACATTTTTACGAATGTCTAGGTTTAAATTTTCTTATTTTGTTGGCAGATAATTTTGCTTTTTAAATCAGTGGTGTCTGAAACGCTCAGAGTTTAAAATTAAATAATTGTTAATTGGTTAGAAATTTTTGATACACTTAGAATTTGGAGATTTGTAAACATTATTGGCTAGCTGTGTTAGCTCACTCCTCTTCAGTGAAATGAGAATGGATAGTAGTATAATAATAGCCACACAGAGTCATCCAGCTTACTGTACTTGTTTTATTGATTGGAGATCAGAAATGAAGATACAGTTGAGATAAAATGTTACACTGCCTGCTGTTCTTCAGAAAAATCCTTCAGGTCCCACAAATTCTTTGGTATTTGGTATTCTTTTGTGTATTTGAACCCTTTCCAACAATGACTGTATGATTTTGAGATCCATCTTTTCACACTGAGGACAACTGAGGGACTCATATGCAACTATTACAGAAGGTTTCTCACACACACACACACACACACACACACACGTGTGTGTGTGTGTGTGTGTGTGTGTGTGTGTGTGTGAGAAACAAAGTCACACTGTGAGGTGAGAAGCGTGTTATTTTAATGGAAAATATTTCAGTTATTTTCATACAAATAATCACCATACAGTCAAGGATGAATCCCAGCAGAAGAATTTCACTTACTCTATAGAAAAGAAAAATGTTTTATGCTCAAACAGTTATTAAAACTGCACACAGTGAGTAAGGGCACTTTATTAATGATTTGGAGGTGTACTCAGAGCTGAGTTGAGAGCGCAGTCATGATTTAATCATGAAATCACACACATATCAGTATTCAGACCTCAGACGTAACTACAGACTTCAGACTTGCTATTCGGACATCAGAGGATCTTAATCAGAGACACTGTTTATCTCCAGGACTCAACTGTTTAGGAATAAAATGATGAATGAACTTAAAGTTTCTCTGTAAGCATAGCAGATAAGTGCTTGGTCAGATTATCCTTCAAACTGTGGTCATGTTTTCTTTACAGGAGAGTGAATCGAGTTAGCTTATCAGATTAAAAGCGTGATAAAATCACCTACATCTTGTAGAACACCTGAACCACGTTCATGCACAATGTGCACAAGTACTTATGTCACGTTTGTATAGCACTTCTTTTCTAGCAGCTGTAAGTAGTGTCGTTGTTTATCGTTCCATCTGTGCCATGTTTATCTTGTTTGTGTTTTTGTTACATAGCTCTAGCCCTTGTTCTCATGTGTTTCACAATTAATAAAAGTCCCCGCATTTGCATCTGTCTCCAAACCATCCATGACAAGTATGTTCATTAATTTGTGTGAATTCCTAACTGCCAGAAAAAAAACATCTTGTGTGTTTCTACTCAAGAAGAATCTGGCAGACTATTTTTCTTCATGATCTTTATAGGAAGCTCAATCATCCTGAACAGCTGCGCACTCCAATGATGGAGACTTACAATTTTCCTGTAAATACTGACATAACAAAGTCGTTGACTCTGAATACAGTCCTTAGAAACCAAGTCCTGCATAAGTATTTTATCTGCTTTTGTGATGAATGAAAGTGAAAGTGAAAGTAACTTGTGGCCAAGTAATTTGACCCATACTCAGAATTTGTGCTCTGCATTTAACCCATCCAAGTGCACACACACAGTAGTGAACACACACACACACACCGTGAACACACACCCGGAGCAGTGTGCAGCCTTTTTTGCTGCGGCGCCCGGGGAGCAGTTGGGGGTTCGGTGCCTTACTCAAGGGTCTCACCTCAGTCATGGTATTGAGGGTAGAAGAGAGCGCTGGTCATTCACTCCCCCCACCTACAAACCCTGCCGGACCTGAGACTAGAACCCACGACCTTCGGGTTACAAGTCCATTTTGCGTTTCTAATGCTTTAAATTTTACATGTGTTTTAAAACATTCAACACAAATAACAACACAACACAAAATGGATAAAGGTGCAATTATTTAAAAGGTAAAATATGCACAGGGTGATTTTTGAGCCCTTTTAGGACATGGTCCTGTTACTCAATGCACCAATTCACACACAGATCATTTGTATTTATGATTATTATATTAAATTTCTATAAAATTTATATAATGTTGTTATTTAAAATATGTCTACCCATGTGACTAAACCTTCATGCGATGCAAGTTTTTTCATATCTATTTATTACATGGTGTATTATAAAGTGAATTTATTCAAACCAAACAGGAAAAGAAATGATCAAAATTGTGTCACTTGATCTCCAAGAAAATGTATTATTTGCTATTTGATCAGCTTTTCTTAGCTACATGTACATCATGGCACTGATCAGTCACCAAACCAAAGACAAAAACCCCACAAACCAGCTTCTCTCCGTGTCTCGCTCCGATCCATCTGATCCCTCAGCTCAGCGCTCGTCTATCTGTGTCCGACGATGGCGCGAGCGATCAGCTCCTTCATGATCTCATTGGTTCCGCCGTAGATAGGCTGCACACGAGTGTCCACGAAGGCTCTGAGGAAGAGAACGTGTGACAGACGCATATCAGAAACCAGCACAAAAATCCTGAAAATCGATCTGAAGATTTAGATTAGACGACTATATAGAGTGACAATGTCTAGATTGGAATATATAGAGCTCTTATTTCTAGATTAGATTGGTGTATGGGATAAAATGACCAAGGTCAAAGGTCAGATCATGAATTCAGCCCAGAATGAAGTTTATCTAATGGCATCCCCCTGCTGTTCATACAGTGACATAGAAAAGGAAGCAGTGAGGCTGCAAAAATAATAAACTACGACAATTCTACTGGACAAAAATGAAATTTCTTTCACCTGTACAGGCTGGAGTTATGCAGACCCTGAGTGGCCACTTTATTCTGTAACTCTGACGCCCTGAGAGAGAGAGAGAGAGAGAGAGAGAGAGAGAGAGAAAGAGAGAGAGCATGTTAAATTTAAAGAGAATGCCATTTTTAGAAGAGCAACGATTTTAATTAGGAGAATGGCATGCCCTCGCAAATCAACCCTGATTCTTATAGCATCATGAAAATCACTCATATGGATATAAATATACAGAGTGAATAAACTGGAGAGAAAGAGAGAGAGAGAGAGAGAGAGAGAGAGAGACTGACCAGTATTTGGCCATGGAGGCGGTGCTGGAGTCCAGCTTCCTCTCACTGTGCAGCTGGAGACAGTTATCAATGAAAGCTCGACCCACACAGATCTCCGTCTTCAGCTCACACACACACATTATATATATATATATGTATATGTATATACACACAATAGCACCTGTCAAAGGCTGAGATATATTAGGCAGCAAGTGACCTGTCAGTTCTTGAAGTTGATGTGTTGGAACCAGGAAAAATGGCAAGCATAAGGATTAGAGAGACTTTGACAAGGGCCAGATTGTGATGGCTAGACGACTGGGTCAGAGCATCTTTAAAACAGCAGGTCTTGTGGGGTGTTCCCAGTATGCAGTGGTTAGTACCTACCAAAAGTGGAACAAGGAAGGACAACCGGTGAACCAGCAACAGGGTCATGGACGCCCAAGGCTCACTGATGCGCGTGGGGAATGAAGGCTAGTCCATCTGGTCTGATCCCACAGAAGAGCTACTGTAGCACAAATTGCTGAAAAGTTAAAGCTGGCTCTGATAGAAAGGAGTCAGAACACACAGTGCAGTGCAGTGCAGCTTGCGTAGCTGCAGAGCGGTCAGAGAGCCCATGCTGACCCTGTCCACTGCCAAAAGTGCCTACAATGGGCAGGTGAGCATCAGAACTTTACGACAGAGCAAAGGAAGAAGGTGGCCTGGTCCAATAAATCACATTTTCTTTTACATCATGTGGACGGCCGGGTGCGTGTGTGTCGCTTACCTGGGGAAGAGATGGCACCAGCATGCACTATGGGAAGAACGCAAGCTGGCGGAGGCAGTGTGATGCTCTGGGCAGTGTTCTGCTGGGAACATCTTTGGGTCCTGGCATTCATGTGGATGCTATTTTGACACATTGTTGCAGACTAGGTACACCCCTTCATGGCAACGGTATTCCCTAATGGAAGTGACCTCTTTCAGTAGGATAATTGGCATTTGGCAGCTGTTCGAATGGAGCTACCAATATGAAGTCCAAGGAAATCTCAATGCAAGTGCAGAATGCCATCATTAGGCTGAAAAAACAACATAAATCTATAAGAGAGATAGCAAAAACCTTAGGTGTGGCCAAATCAACAGTTAGTTACATTCTTAAGAAGAAAGAAAGTACTGGTGAGCTCAACAACATCGAAAGGCCTGGAAGACCACGAAAGACTACTAAAGTGGATGATCACAGAATCCTTTCCTTGGTGAAGAAAAACCCCTTCACAACATCACCAGAAGTCAAGAACACTCTGGAGAAGGTAGGCGTATCATTGTCAAAATCTACAATCAAGAGACGCCTTCATGAATGTAAATACAGAGAGTTTACAACAAGGTGCAAACCACTGGTAACACTCAAGAACAGGAAAGCCAGATTAGACTTTGCCAGAAAACATCTAAAAAAGCCTCCCATGTTCTGAAATAATATTCTTTGAACTGATGAAACCAAGATTAACTTGTACCAGAATGATGGGAAGAGAAAGGTATGGTGAAAGAAAGGAACAGCTCATGATCCAAAGTATACCACATCATGTGTCAATCATGGTGGAGGCAGTGTTATGGCATGGGCATGTATGGCTACCAGTGGAACGGGTTCACTGGTGTTTATTGATGATGTGACTGCTGACAGAAGTAGCAAGATGAATTCTGAGGTGTATAGGGCTATACTCTCTGCTCACATTCAGCCAAATGCTACAAAACTGATAGGATGCCGCTTCACAGTGCAGGTGGATAATGACCCTAAACATACTGCGAAAGCAACTCAAGACTTTTTGAAGGCAAAGAAAAGGAATATTCTTCAATGGCCAAGTCAGTCGCCTGATCTCAACCCAATAGAGCTGCTTTTCACTTACTGAAGACAAGACTGAAGGCAGAAAGACCCACAAACAAGCAGCAACTGAAGGTGGCTGCAGTGAAGGCCTGGCAAAGCATCTCCAGGGAGGAAACTCAGAATATGAGTTTTGAGAACATGGGCTCCAGACTTCAGGCAGTCATAGACTGCAAAGGATTTTCATCCAAGTATTAAAATTATGGTTATATTTACAATTATGCCACTTTGTCCAAATACCTTTGAGCCCCTGAAAATGGAAGTACCTTGCTTAAAATGGCTGTAATTCCTAAATGGTAAATGCCATATTTTTGTGGAACCTCTTAAAATAAAGCTGGAAGTCTACACTTCGATCACATCTTGATTGTTTTATTTCAAATCCATTGTGGTGGTGTATAAAGGCAAAAACACTAAAACTCTGTCATTGTCGAAATACTTCCAGACCTGACTGTATTTCTGTAAAGCTGCTTTGTGACAATGCCCATTGTTAAAAGCGCTATAAACAAACAAAACTGAATTGAATTGAATGTTTAAATGCCAAGAAACAACTAATAACAGCTCTTAACCTCATTAAAATACCTGGAGGGTTAGGGTTAGCGTTGAGTAGCAAAAAAATCCTTAAAAAATCCTTTTATTTAAAATGAAAGGGGTTGAAAGACACAAGGAAACTTTAAAGCCTAAAATGTGTTTTTATTTATTAAATTCCCACCTGCAGGTCAGCGATGGTTTTTCCAAAGGCCTTCCTCTGAGTCACGTAATTCCGAGTCTCCTCAAACATAAACTCACAGCTGGCCAGAGCCATTGCTGCTATTATCAACCGCTCCTGACAGAGAGAGAGAGAGAGAGAGAGAGTGAGAGAGAGAGAATGGAGGGGGAAGCGTGTGTGAGTCTAAATGTGCTGCACTTTATATACCTTAAATTGTTTTACATTATTGCATTAAATAATGCAACAGTATAACAATAAACCTCCTTTGGGAAAAAAAGACATAGAATAAAAGATAGAGACAAAATGAAAGAAGGAAACCTCATTGCTCGTACCTGAGGCAGTTCATTCATGAGATAGTGAAAACCTTTGTTAGTTTCTCCCAGTACAGCGTCAGCTGGGAGGCGTACATCCTCAAAGAACAACTCTGCTGTGTCCTGCACACACACACACACAAACACACACACACACATACACACAAAATAAAAATCGAACCTCAGCTGGAGCTCCACATAAAGATTAAATGCTGAAAATGTGATAATCAACAAAACCAGTATGATGTGACTGTGTGTGTGTGTGTGTATATACCTGTGCTTTGAGGCCACTCTTGTCCAGTTTACGTCCCTTGGCGAAGCCCTTGGTGCCGCTTTCCACCAGAAACAGACTGAGACTGTGAGCTGCTGATTTCGCCTCACGTTTTGTTACAGCAACAACAATGACCAGATCACTCATCCACCCGTTAGTGATAAACACCTGAGAGACAGAGAGAGAGAGAGAGAGACAGAGAGAGACAGAGACACAGAGACAGAGAGAGGCAGAGACACAGAGAGAGACAGAGAGAGACAGAGAGAGAGACAGAGAGAGACAGAGACAGAGAGACAGAGAGACAGAGAGAGAGAGACAGAGAGAGAGAGAGAGACAGAGAGACAGAGACACAGAGACAGAGAGAGAGAAAGAGACACAGAGAGAGACAGAGAGAGAGACAGAGAGAGACAGAGAGAGAGAGACAGAGAGACAGAGAGAGAGAGACAGAGACAGAGAGAGACAGAGACAGACAGGGAGAGAGACAGAGACAGAGAGAGACACACAGAGAGAGAGAAAGAGACACAGAGAGAGACACAGAGAGAGACAGAGAGAGAGAGACAGTAAATTACATTTGATTATAAATGAATCCAAACTTTAAACTTTAATCAAATGTTAATGTAACAGATAAATATTTCAGCATGTGTGTAAACCTTATTTCCATTGAGGATTCAGTCAGTGCCATCACGCCGATCATACGTCTTCACTCCCTGCAGATCACTGTACACACACACAAACACATATAGAGTTACACCAGCACTCCAACAGATTTGTACTTGAATTGTAATGAGATATCTAATATGAACATGTATATAGGAGCGTGATGTCATTTGGTGGGCGGAGCCTCACCTGCCCGCCCCTGGCTCACTCATGGCGATGGCGCCGATGCATTTCCCAGCAGCCGTCTGGGGCAGGAAGCGTTCAATCTGAGCCTGTGAGCCATAATGGCTGATGTACGGCATCACGATCTCCGAATGCAGAGAGAAACCAGGACCTGAACAGTTACAGTACATCCTACACACACACACACACACACACACACTGTTTATATATACACTGTATTATATTATACTGTACATAGGCTGCTACTCTTATGTTTACACTATTGCAGCTACTTATACTGTACTCTTGTACTCTTTGCACTATTCTCACTAGATTCACATTCTAACAGAACTGTGTACTGGTCGGCGCTGCACTGGAACTTACTGCGACCATTGTCTGTCCCAGTAGTCATTGTACTGTCTTGTGTCTGCATGTATGTATAAATTTATGTAGTCCCTTGTAGTTCTGTGTTGTTCTGTGTTTGTCTTATGTAGCATCTTGGTCCTGGAGAAACGTTGTTTCTTTTCACTATGTATTAACTGGCTGTATGTGGTTGAAATAAACTCCACTTGACTTGACTTGACTTGACACACACACACTATCATGACAGCTCTCTCTAATCAACGTATAATCATCTTAGACAAAGAAAACCTTCCTTACTTCCTCATGATCCACAAGGAGACAGAGAGAGAGAGAGAGAGAAAGAGAGAGAGGGGGGTGGGGGGGGGGGGGGGGGGCGGGGGGAGGTAAAGTGAGACAGTAACACAGAGTTACTTACTGCTCCTCCCACACAATGGCAGCAGAGAGCAGGTCTCCACCGACCCCGCCATGTTCAGCAGGAGTGTAAATACCCAGCAGCCCCTGCAGGCCCGCCTTCTCCCACACCTCCCTACTGACCTCGCCCGCCTTCTCCCACCTGTAAACACACACACACACACACACACACACACACACACACTTAACTAAAATGTTCATAAAACAAGGTAGTCAAGTTTTTAAACATCAAACCCTTGTATATGATTTTATTTATTTATTTATTTTTTACTCACAGCGTTAGATTCAGACTTCAGAGGCGGTGTGAACCACTTCAGCTAAACACACCCTAGGTTTCTTTTCACTTTTTAATGTAGCGCTTTGATTGTTGTTTTTACACAAATTTAGTAAAACTCATCTCATCTAACTTCCCAAAGGCTTTCTCAGATCAAAAACATAAAGATGAACAGCTTCATTCAGGCCTGTGTTACACCATTACACTCTTATGTTCTAACATAGTTACACTGTTACAATATTACACTTCTAAACTGTTACCCTTTTCACAGGAGAACAGAATATCGATGATCTGCTACAGTAATATTAGAAAAAGATGAACAAAAAAAAGTTCAAAGACTTTTTGCAGACGTGCATTACATACTTACAGTTACTTTGTCATATTTCCAGAGTTACATTTTCACATAGTGTTTATCAACAACATTTATGTAACAGCATAATAGTGTAACTATGTAATGGCATAACAATGTAGCAGTGTAAATACTGTATGTTACAATGTAACAGTGTAACAATCTATCTATGTAGCAGTGTAATGATGTAACTGTGTAACAGTGTAACAGTTTAACTGTGTAACAGTGTAAGAACATAAGAGTGTAACAGTGTAATGCAGATCTGCAAAAAGCATTTGATCTTTACGCTTTTTAACTTATAGCAGGAGAATAATTTATATTTTGCAAAACTGGAAACTGTTTTCAATTAATACTCAGCAAAAAAGTCATTTAAACACTTTTTTGCATAATTTAAGTGTACAAATTTTTAAGAGAAATAACACTGCAGTAACGAGTGATCACTAGTTACCAAACAGGATATTACCATATTTATTTCACATTTACATTCAAAGTGTGGTGGGATGTGACTGAATTTACTCTGTTCCTCCTTGAAGATCCAGATTTAGATCCAGTGTGTGATAGTAATGTGTGTGATAGTAATGTGTGGTCTCACAGAACAACCTCCAAGATCCCAATCAGTCTGGCTTCAAACCAGCACACTCCACAGAGACTGCCCTTTTGGCCGTCACTGAGAAGCTACATGCTAGATCAGCCAAACTGTCTTCAGTTCTCATCCTCCTTGACCTTTCAGCAGCATTTGACACGGTGAACCACAAGACTCTCCTATCCACCCTCATGAGCCTAGGAATTCGTGGTGCAGCATGGCAATGGTTTGCTTCCTACCTGGAAGATCGGTCATATCAGGTGACACGGAGGGGATCCACATCTGCTCCTCGCAGACTCTCCTCTGGTGTTCCACAAAGCTCAGTACTTGGTCCTCTCCTGTTCTCCCTCTATACTCAATCTCTTGGTGCGGTCATATCCTCACACGGGTTTTCATACCACTGCTATGCAGATGACACTCAACTCATCCTCTCTTTCCCTCCCTCAGACTCTCATGTTTCTGCTCGGATATCAGCTTGTCTGGCTGACATCTCATCATGGATGACAGCTCATCAGCTGAAACTTAATCCCACCAAAACTGAACTGCTGTTCATCCCAGGTGATTCATCCCCATCTCAGGATCTTGCAATTTCCCTAGACAATTCTCTGATCTCGCCTTCGGTTACCGCACGCAACCTTGGGGTAACTATGGACAATCAACTGTCCTTCTCCTCTCACATTGCTAATCTAACACGCTCATGTCGATTTCTCCTTTATAACATCAGAAGAATTCGTCCATTTCTTTCCTCACAAGCCACACAGGTGCTTGTTCAGTCCCTTGTCATTTCAAGACTGGACTACTGTAACTCACTCCTGGCAGGTCTGCCTCTGAGCGCCATTTGTCCACTGCAACTGATCCAGAATTCAGCTGCACGATTGGTTTTCAACCTTCCTAAATTTTCCCACACCACCCCATTGCTGCGCTACCTCCACTGGCTTCCTGTAGCTGCCCGCATCAGATTTAAAACACTGATGCTCGCCTACAAAGCCAAAAACAGACCAGCACCCACTTATCTCAAAGCATTTATCACACCTCGAGTGCCACCACACTCCCTCCGATCCTCTAGCACTGCTCGACTGGTCCCACCATCTCTCAGGGTACAAGGAAGGCATGCATCGAGACTCTTCTCTGTTCTGGCACCAAGGTGGTGGAATGAACTTCCCCTAGATGTCCGAACAGCTGAGTCACTGGCAGTCTTCAAACGACGGCTAAAGACTTACCTCTTCATATAATACTTAAATTAGCACTGTCACAAAAAAAAAAAAAAAATCACCTCCCCAACAGAGTTTTGGATTGATGGTATTCCTAGTTTGTGACCTAGCGAGCCAATATCAGAATGTATTTTTGATATACTTCAAAGCACTATTGTAAGTCTCTCTGGATAAGGGCGTCTGCCAAATGCCATAAATGTAAATGTAAATGTAAATGGTTTAGGACGGAGCCACTGCACTCACTCCGTGTGATAAGGAACCACTTCTTCCTTAAAGAACCGCCGGACGTTCTGTCTGAACAGGTCATGTTCCTCAGAGAAAATCCGCCGTGTCCCGATGTCCATCATCGTCTTGGCCATCGAGGTCTCGGGGTGAAAGGGGGCAGGCATGTCACCCTGCAGGTGCTGCGAGTACTGCATTCTGGGAAAGATCAGGTTATTTATAAACCATGCTGATCAACATAAAGAGCATGACATTACACAGCTTACTGCCAATCAACAATATCATTATCATTCCATTCAGAAGAACACAGCATTTTTCAAGTCAAGTCAAGTCGAGCTTTATTGTCATTCTGCTACAAGTGTGGACATATAGTGTAACGAAATTGCACTGTGTGTTACACCAGCACTATTTCAGCACCAATTTTGATAAAGTCTGTCCAATTCAGAAGGCATCATAACAAAAGATCTCATTTCTAGTTCCTTATTTTGCACCAATTTGAAGGAGCACCACACCATCTCAGAGGAGGCAATCTCATAACCATTTTAAAGGTTATCATGATATAAAAAGTTAATATAACGCAAAAATGTAACATTGAAACATAACTACACATAAATGTCTAAAAGTATAAGACACAATAGGGACATACAGCTGAGGCTAAAAGTTCATATACACCTGGGCTAAAGTTATTCAATCTCAGTGTTTCACAACTCCACACATTTCATGTTACATATCATACATTTCTTTGGGCAACTCAATTAGGACACTTACTTTGTTCACATCAGAAGTCATTTTAAAACAATCAATTAGAGACAAGTTTACTTACACCAAGTTGACTGTCTCTTTAAACAGTCTGAAAGATTCCTGAAATTGATGTAGTGAATTTAGAGGCTTCTGACTGGCCAACTGTCATAATGAAGAGGTAACTGGTTGTGCACTGTGGCTGTATAAGGGCCTACCTTCAGCACCGGTGCCTTTTTGCCCTTGATTGACCTCAGAAAAAAACCTGTGAACCTTCAGAAGTCTGGTTCCTACTTATGAGCAATTTCCAAATAACTGAAGGTACCACAAGCATCTGTACAAACAACTGTGTGCAAATATGAAAATCTTGAAACCACACAGACACTGTATCATTCAGGAAAGAGGCACAAATGATCTCCCAGTGATGAAGGAACTTTGGACCGAATGGTTCAATTGAACCCCAAGACAACAATAAAGGAACTTGTGAAGGAGTTGGAGGCATCAGGTACCAAAGTGTGTATATCCAACATTAAGAGAGTCCTACATCGTCATAGCCTGAAAGGCTGTCGCACATGGAAGAAGCCTCTACTCCAAGACCTGCATAAAAAAGCCAGTCTGTAACCAGACTGTAGACCTCCAGGTCTTTTCCAAACAAAAGGCCCAGACACTGCCGCCCCATAGGTCCTTTGATTGTGCGATCAACCTACTCCCAGGAGCTGCTCCGCCTAGGGGCAGGTTATTCTCCCTGTCACCTCCAGAATAGCCATGGAGGACTATATTAAAGAGGCCTTGTTCTTGGGATTTATCCACCCATCCACCTCCCCTATGGGGACGGGGTTCTTTTTTGTCAACAAGAAAGTAGGGGATCTGCGGCCTTGCATTGATTACCGTGGCCTTAATGCCGTGATGCAGAAGGATAGGTACCCACTGCCCTTGATGAATTCTGCATTTGAGCGCCTGTAGCGGGCGAAAATTTTTTCAAAACTGGATCTACATAGCGCCTACAATCTGATCCGCAACAGGGCAGGGGATGAGTGGAAGACTGCGTTCATCACGCCGTCTGGGCACTATGAGTATTTGGTGATGCCCTTTGGCCTGATGAAAGCCCCCGCGGTCTTCCAGCGGTTCATTAATGAGGTCCTCCGGGAGACCAGACCCTCAACCATTACATCTTCGTCTAGCTAGACGGCATTTTGATTTTTAGCAGCTCGCTGGAGGAACATATGGTTCATGTGCGCCGAGTCCTTCAGCTCCTCCTCCAGAACCATCTATATGTCAAAATAGAGAAGTCCCAGTTTCATGTAACCACAATCTCCTTCTTGGGCTTTGTTGTGTCCCAAGGGAGACTTAGTATGGACCCAGACAAGGTAAAGGCGGTCACACAGTGGCCACAACCCACCTCAGTCCGGCTGGTACAATGCTTCCTGGGGTTATTCCAATGCTTCATTCAGGACTTTAGCACCCTGGCAGCCCCCCTTAGCGCACAGACGAAGAAGAACCAGGCTGGGTTTAAGTGGACTACAGAGGCACAGCAAGCCTTTGAAACCCTGAAGGAGAAATTGACAACAGCCCCTGTGCTGCATATGCCTGATCCTGAGGCTCAGTTCATAGTGGAAGTCGATGCCTCAGATATAGGAGTGGGCGCCGTCCTCTCCCAGCGTTCAGGGCCAGACCAGAAATTACATCCGTGCGCATACTTCTCCCACCGTCTAACCCCATCAGAGAGGAATTATGGGACGGATCTTATTTGGACGGACCACAAGAGTCTGGCCTACATTCAGGAGGCCAAGCGCCTGAACCCCCGGCAAGCCAGGTGGTCCTTATTCTTTACATGTTTTAACTTCATCTTGTCTTATAGGCCAGGGTCCAAAAATCTTGAACCAGATGCACTCTCTAGGCAACAGGATATATCCTCACGGGAACCCAGCCACGAGACTATAATTTCCCCTCCCCGAATAGTGGCTCCCTTGCGCTGGGGCCTGGAGGAAGCCATCTGCATGGCTTCCTGTCAGGAGCCAGATCCAGGTGGAGGCACTCCAGGAAAACTCTATGTACCGTTGACCATACGGCCTCAGGCCCTGTCTTGGGGTCATACATCTCCATTTGCAGGGCACTCTGGGGTCACCAGAACCCTGGAGTTTTTGCGCCGACGCTTCTGGTGGCCCAATATGGAGAGGGATCTCCGGGCCTATGTGGCTGCCTGTCAGGTCTGTGCTCGGAACAAGGAGCCACATACTCGCCCATCTGCTTTGCTTCATCCCCTCCCAGTACCCTCTCGCCCATGGTCTCACCTTTCACTGGACTTTGTTACAGGTCTGCCAACATCCCAGGGGATGTCAGTTACACTGGTCCTCATGGATCTGTGCTGCGGTGCTTTTGAGTTGAGCCGTTGGCTCTGAGGTTTCCCCGATCAGATTCACAAACACTACAACACTCACTAAAATAGTCCCATGGAGTTAGCTCAGCGGCTAACGTTACGGCTTGGGGTTCACAACCTCTCTGGTTCGAGTCCCGCGCAAGGTGTTTACATTTTAGGCGGAGCCTTTTTGATCCGTCTCTGCACTTGGGTCCATTCCACACCATATATTGTCCTGCCGGACAAGCGGGCCCTGCACGACGCTCTTGTACATCTTATCGCCTAGCCCCATAACACAGACTGAAGTTTGCAGCTGATCACAAGCCTTTTGGAGGAGAGTTCTCTGGTCAGATGAAACAAAAATTGAACTGCTTGGCCAAAATGATCAGTGTTATGTTTGGAGGAAAATTAGTGAAACACGTATGAAGCATGGGGGTGGTAGCATCATGCTGTGAAGGTGTTTTGCTGGAAAAAGGGACTGGTGCATTAGAATAGATGGCATCATGAGGAAGGAGGATTATATTAAATATGATAAATAAAAACTGAAATAAATATGACCTTTTATGTAAATAAAATAGATGCTCTAATTGACTATAACAGGAGGTATAACATGAAATGTGTGGAGCTGTGAAAAATTGAGTTTGAATGTCTTTAGCCTGGGTGTATGTAAACCTTTGGCCTGCTTCGTCATCATTAACTGATATCTGAATGTTAATCTATAACCAGCTGGTCTCATTTCATCTACAGTTTAATGATTCCGGTGTACTGACATCTTTATCACTAATCAGAAACTTGTATTCCATAGAAAACAGATTTTCTATGACTCATGATTGCAAGAGCAGGCCACAGAATGAATTCTTTGTTCCTCCTTTGGACAGGTGACATTTAAAGAGTGGTTATTTTAGTTACCGTAGACTTCCTATCAGCTTGAACCAGTCTGGCCATTCTCCTCTGACCTCTCTCATCAACAAGGTGTTTCCAGCTGCAGAACTGTCGCTTACTGGAAGGGTTTTTTTTGTTTTGTTTTTCGCAACATTCTGTGTAAACTCTAGAGACTGTTTACATGAAAATCCCAGGAGATTAGTGGTTTCTGAAATACTCAAACCAGCCCATTTGGCACCATGATATGGTTAAAGTGACAGTGATCACACTTTTTCCACCATTCTGATGTTTGATGTGAATATTAACTGAAGCTTTTGACCTGTATCTGCGTGAGTTTATGCATTGCGCTGCTGCCATTGGCTGATTGGATAACTGCATGAATGAACAGGTGTACAGGTGTTCCTATTGAAGAAGCCAGTGAGTGTATATGTCTTCATTTGATTTTACATATATATATATATAATTTTAATTTTTATTATTTTAATTTTCCTGCTTCCGCCTGTCTTTAGCCTAGGTGTATGTAAACTTTTGGCCAAACTGATAACTGATATCTGAATTTTAAACTATAATTAGCTGGTCCCATTTCATCTACGATATAATAATTCTGGTGTATTGATAACCTTATCACTAATCAGAAACGTGTATTCCATAGAAGACAGTTTTTCTATGACTCATGATTGCCAGCGCTGGCCATTGTGTTTGTGTTCCTCACAACAAATGCTTTGTTCCTTCTTTATCTTAGAATCTTTTTTGTTATATTAAACTATAAGAAGTAATATTTCTGGTTGGTCAGAATGACAGCCAATGACAGTAAAGGACCGTCAGCCAATGACAGTAAAGGACCGTTCATAAAAACCCCATCTCGCATCAAAAATCTCCATAGCAGCTTACTGATTCATCTACGATATCACTGTCATTGTGCAGGTGAGTAAAGCTGATTAAACCTAACAATCTGGAAGGAAATACATATAAGGGAAATATTTTTAACGATTATACCCAAATGTGCACCTGGTTTATTTATTTAAATAGGAAAAGTATAACAGATGTGTAGATAAATTAGCAGTCCATCGAGTACAAATCAAGAATAGAGCAATACTGTACTATAGCACTGTTGAATTCAGGACTGTGATTGGTCAGAAGGTGTTGATTAATTTTCTATAACAGCAGCTCTGACAGTAGTGCAGCTGTAAATCACAGGTTTATATTAATGCGGGTCAGCTTCAGATCAGCTTGTGCAATAATTCTTGTCTAGTGTCCTTATCAATTTTCTGCATTAAACATTTGCTATGAGCCTTACTGTTTGACAAATCTGTCTTTCCTTTTCAGAACCATGAGCAGGAACTTCTTGTCCATGAACGAAGAGCTCCGTAAGGGAGACTTCCTGTTATCCAACAACCGAGAGTACAAGGCAATCTTTCAGGTAGAATTAAAACAGAAAAAAGAAAAACTCCAGGTTCAAAAAGAAGAGCTGCATTTCTTTATGTTTATACCCTCCACATAGACAGCACTGGCCATTCCTAATTCCTTTTTTACTTTTACTTATTTGAAAAATTACTTCCAATACTTTTCACAGAAATATAAACCCAACCACTGTTTTCCAAAACTGAACACTCATGTCTCATTTCAGGAGGATGGGAACTTTGTGGTCTATGGCTGGAGACCTCTGTGGGCATCTAACACGTATGGCAATACCGACGCCCAACGGCTGATCATGCAAGGAGACTGCAACTTCGTCATGTACACGCCGGACAGACCCGTGTGGGCCACCAACACCAGCCGGAAGGACGCCAAAATGTGCCGTCTGGCTCTGGGCAACGACGGCATTCTAATGGTCGATAATGATGGGGCTGTGGTGTGGAAATCTACTAAGTCTAATTAAAAGCAATGAAGCAATCTTGTCTCAAAACTCTCTGCAGCTGTCAGGAAAGTTATAAAATAAATCAGTAAAGAGAAGCAGCAGGATGTCTCTGTGTCTCTGTACTACTGTTATTATAATCAGTTCAAGCAAAACAGGCGGGCAGTACAAGACTGCCAACAGAAATGAATACTCTGAATAACAGACTGAATACTTTTCCCTGCACCTAAAACCCAGTTAAGACCCCAGACTTACCCTAGTTATCCTCCTTTATCACGCAGCAAGACAAACACAGAAATTATAAGCAAGACTCCAGGGCTACCAGAATGGAAACTTACTCCATCACTAATCCAACCCAATCGAACAGGCTTTATCAAAGCAAACAGTCAACTACTAACTCTCACAGAATACTTAACCTTCTCATGCATAAAATATTAAAAAAAACCATATGCATATCATATATTAACTTTTTCTAAACATCTCCTATATTAAAAAGTCAATGGATTGTCCATGTCTAGAAATTCTGTGAGAAAGAAAATGATAAAACTTTATTCCAGAAATTAAAAAAAAAATTTCAAAGTCTTTAGAAACACAAATTGTTAACATTCAGGCACTAAAATATTCAAAGTTGATGACCAAAATTATAGAACATTATAGCAATATTCTAAGCCTTCATTTGAGTCTGGCACAGCAATTTTTTTTTACTTAATTTGTCTAGAGTTTGTAAAAATGTAGGAGAGACATGCTGCATTGAGAACCGCAAACAGTACTGAGAGCAACAAAAATAAGGATACTGTTTTATGTTAAATTACAGTAAGGGGCCAAAGTGAATTGGAGGTGATTTGCACCTTCTATTTTCTTAAAAACAGCCTAAATCAATGATGCATAATTGTGCACTCTGTGTATATAAGGATTAACCAGATACAACTTACATCACACCAAAAATCAGAAAGAGCACCAGTCACACTCTGTGGAGAGAAAACCTTCGACAGAGTCAACTGGAAATTCTTATTTACTCCATTAAATAAATTCAGCTTTGGAGAATCATTCAATTTTTTTTAAGTTCAGATTTTATCCACTTTACTTATAGCCACCGTTATTACAAACAAACTATTATCACAAAGCTTCTGCACGCAGGTACCAGATAAGGTCCCGATCTCCAGGTCCCTATTTTCCATTTTTAATCAAACCAGTAGCTTCTACAACAAAATGTGAACACCTGTGGTGACCAGACATCAACCATGCAACATAAAATCAGACCATTTGCAGATGATATATTACTCTTCTTACAAAATCCCACATCTGCAATACAAGAGATTATCCACACACCACTGAAAACACTCCAAAAACACCAGTTACATTTACAAAGCGAACCAAATCCACTACCTTCGCACATCTTATTCAATTCAATTCAATTCATTTTTATTTGTATAGCGCTTTTTTACGAAGGTCATTGTCTCAAAGCAGCTTTACACAAACAAAAGTAAAGTGAAGTGTGTGTGTGTGCCGTCTCTGATGAGCAAGCAGGGCAACGGTGGCAAGGAAAAACTCCCTGAGATGGTGATAGGAAGAAACCTTGAGAGGAACCAGGCTCAACAGAGAACCCATCCTCATATGGGTTTACACTGTAGTGTGCGTGTGTGTGTGAGTACAATGTGTGTTGGTGTAGTCCATGGAAAACAGCTGAAGCGTTTTCGTGGCAGTGTGAAGCATTGCCGGTGGACAGGTCCAGAGTGAAGGGGGGGGAGGTCTGGATCACCGGCAGCTCAGGAGTGTAGCTCGGCAGAAGGAGAAGGAAAGTGGTTAGGTACACTCACAGTCACCGTGTGGAGATAAAACTCAACATCCACGAGTCCCCCAGATCTACTCCTTTGATAAAAACACTAGTCGCTAAATGCTAGGTTAAATAAATAAGTCTTCAACCTCGACTTAAACACTGAGACCGTGTCTGCTTCACGTACATTAACTGGGAGGCTATTCCATAATTTTGGGGCTTGGTAAGAGAAGGCTCTGCCCCCTGCCGTGGTTTTGGCAATGCGTGGTACTGATAGACAGCCTGCATCCTTAGAGCGAAGTAGGCGCGGCGGAACGTAAGGTACTAACATATCGCTTAAATACTGCGGAGCGAGACCGTTTAATGCTTTATAGGTTAGGAGTAATATTTTAAAATCGATGCGGAATCTTACTGGGAGCCAGTGTAATGTAGATAAGACTGGCGTGATATGCTCATACTTCCTAGTCCTAGTCAGGACCCTCGCTGCTGCGTTCTGAACTATCTGAAGCTTATTTATGCATCTAGACGAACATCCAGATAGTAAAGCATTACAGTAATTTAATCTGGACATGATAAATGCATGGACTAGTTTTTCAGCATCACTTAGCGAAAGTATATTTCTAATCTTAGCGATATTTCTGAGGTGGAAAAATGCTAACCTGCTTACATTATCTACATGCGCCTCAAATGAGAGATTAGAGTCTATAATCACACCGAGATCTTTTACTGTTAGACTACTTGAAACAGAGAGACCGTCTAAAGTAACAGTGTGATCTCTAAACTTACTTCTAGCGGCTTGTGGTCCCAGTACCAGAACCTCTGTTTTTTCTGGGTTTAGCAGGAGAAAGTTGCTTAACATCCAGTCTCTTATGTCTATCGCACATGCCTCAACTTTCTTTAACTGGCTATTCTCATCTGGCCTAGCTGAGACGTATAACTGTGTGTCATCAGCATAACAATGGAAGCTAATATTATGTTTACGGATTATGTTACCTAAAGGGAGCATGTATAACGTGAAAAGCAGTGGGCCTAAGACTGAACCCTGCGGAACGCCATATTCTACTCGATAACGTGCTGAGTGCTCACCGTTTACATCTACAAACTGATAACGATCAGTTAAATAAGATCTAAACCAGTCGATGGCTGAGCCCTTAATTCCTACGACCTTTTCCAGTCTGTGAAGAAGGATATTATGGTCGATAGTGTCGAACGCTGCGCTAAGGTCGAGTAAAATTAATAGACTAATGCAACCCCGATCAGAGGCTAATAGCAAGTCATTGACTACTTTGACTAATGCTGTCTCTGTGCTGTGGTGGGGCCTGAAACCTGAGTGATAAAGTTCATAGATATTATTACTTTGTAGATATGAAATTAGCTGCTGCGCTACTACTTTCTCTAGTATTTTAGATAGAAAGGGAAGGTTTGAAATCGGCCTAAATCAACTCTAATCCAGTACTGAATACTATAAACAACAGTCACCAACGATAGATAAAACCTTCCCCTCTCTCGCATTAGCAGAATATCGTCTATAAAAATAACATTATTACCAAAAAGAAATGTATTTCAAACTTTCAAAGAATTCAGATCAAGTTTTAACAGTTTACTGGGATTCAGGAAGCCATTTTATTTGGGATCGAGTCTTTATTTTTATAGAGTAACATGTACATAAACAATATAAACATGTATAAACAGTTTAACAAATACATTTGCTAGGGGGAATAAACATTATTATACAAAGACATGAAAAAGTCTGAATAGTTTCCTGTTTTTTTGAGGGTAAAACTGATTCAGCATAATGCATTCTGAAAAAAAATGCATGGTTTCTCTCCTGAGAACTTGCATTTATGGATATTAAATTCAGCCATTAAGAGGATCTAAAAAAAATTAGGGATCCAGTCAGTATGACGGAATCAAGCAGTGTGACGTCACGAAGCGGTGCTCACGTGACCTTGACCCTTCGGTTGTTATTGAACACAGTGAACTTTTCCCTAGTAGCCTCTGTATAGTTATAATTCCAGTGCAAAGTGTGCATGGGTTAGAATTAAACACAGGAAGTGTGTTTGAGTGTGTGTTTGTGTGTTTGTTGGATTTGGTGAAGGACAGTGTGGAATAAAGTGCAGTAAAGTGATTTACCTGCAGCACAGAGGCACTGGAGCTGATTTAATCCTGCACAGGAAACTGCTCACACATCTGGACAACATCATGGACTACTTTATAGCGTCTGTGTGCTGTGTGTGTAACAAATGTAGCTGTAGTTATGCACTGAAGAGTGTGAAGCTTGCCACACATGGAGGGAGAGAGAGAGAGAGAGAGAGAGAGAGAGAGAGAGAGAGAGAGAGAGAGTGTGTGTGTGTGTCTAAATAAGAGCTCCGCTTCCCCCAATCATATTTAATGAGTTTACACATAAATGGTGTATGCAAATGTCTTATGGTTATACGCAAATATGAAAAAATCAATTAAATTATTTACGATTTACATGACTTCCGGTTTCAGGCTTAATTCATCTGACAAACTTAAGGGCTAAAAAAAGTTCACTATTTTATTTATTTATTTATTTACTTACTTACTTACTTACTTACTTATTTAACTGTTAAATTAAAAAAAAAAAAAAACACCATAATCCATGTTGGTGTTTTGAAACAGAGCCTCAGGAAGTGTTTGTGTGTGTGTGTGTGTGTGTGTGTGTGTGCGTTTGTGTGTCTGTGTGTGCCACATTGCTGTATAACCATATGTGGCAGGGTTTATGTGGTTGTGTTAATACTGATGAGCAACAACCTGTTATTGTAACGAATCTTTTGCACACTACAGCTCTGTATATCTGTTTTATATTTTTTAAAATATTCTATTGATGCATATTCATATTCTACATTTCATTCCTGAGGCTGCTAAACTTTTTTACATAATAGTTCACTAGTTTTTATTCTATTTTATTCTATTATATGCAGTTCGTATTATGTATCGTTGTTGCACTTCGGGACGAGGCACTAAGGAAAAACACATTACATCACTACATTACATCAAATGTATGTAACATGTATATGACAATTAAAGAACCTTGAACCTAATGGAAAATGTTTATATATATATATATATATATATATATATATATATATATATATATATATATATATATGTAATAATAATAATAATAATAATGAGTAGGTTTAATGAGAAAGTGTGCACTTCTTAGGGCACTTTATTAAAGCTTTGGGATTATATTCCGAGGTGTGTTATGTACACGGCGAGGATTTAATACTGAAATTGCACTCAGAACTCAGATATAACTACAGACTTAAAGGCTATTTTCAGAAGTTAAATTAAAATATTCTTTACGAGTTCTTTAGTGGTTTGTTGTAAAATCAAGGGTTCTTAGCCTCCTAAAAAGGTTCTACTTCTACTTTCTGATGGGAAAACACACTGTAGGTTTCTACGTAGAACATCCAAGGGTACAACACAGAGGGAAAACCAAAGATCTCTTAATGGTTCCAAATGTTCTAAGGGTGAACACTGATGCTCCAAGATCAAGATCTGACTAGAGTGATGAACACTAAGAAAGTTCTCAATGTCTTGGACCCTGATTCCAGTTCATTCCAAAATGTTCCTCAAAGGTTATAGTTAAGGGTTCTTAACTCCTCAGAAGGGGTTCTACATGGATCCATGTCATAGGTAGGGTTCTCCATTTTCCACTCCATTTGCTATTCAGAAGTTATGTGAGAGTTACGTGTACAGGGGGCGGAGTTTGGCATGTCTCCGTTACTCACAATTCTGAACGTGGACTTACACGCATGTTTCTGGCGTGATATCGGCGTGAGGAGTGAGGAGCAGTATTAAATCCAGTGCTGCTATCTGACAGTTTGATGTAACCACAAAACTGAAATGTACATTTTAGCTGTAAATACACTCAAAAACACTATGGAATGCACTTAATTGTTCGGAAATAAAAACAGCTGATTGGATCAGAGAACAAAGGTAAAAGCATTCAGTTTAGACACATGCATTCAGTTCCATTATCTTAAAACACACACACTGGGAGTGAGAGAACCAAAAGCAGGTAATCAGGCTTAGCTAACACCACCCCCTGCTGTTCAGTAAGGAAAAGGACTCGTGCACGAGTTTGTGGTGTGTAATGGAGCTTCAGACAGGAAGAGATCAGCACTGAGTAATCAAACCCCAGAGGTCTGTTCTGATTGACACATAACAGCCAAACACTTCCCCACTGGATATTCGTACATGTAGCCCCTCCCACCATGCAGCTGCAGACACTGAGTGCCAGGACCAGAGTGGGATTTGAACGCAGGATCTCTGGGTACAGGTCTAATGCTCTACTGATGGAGCTAAACACAGATAAGAGGACCCAAAAGCAGAGGCTGGTATAGGAGTAGGTAGAATGGTTTAATAGGGGAAGAGCAAAAAATGACAAGGAATGTCAGCAGGGTGACTAGTAGCAAAAGGCAAAAAAATCCAAAAGGAAAAAAAAAGGGAAAAAACCAGGCAAGCAAAAAACTCAAACAATGCAATGCTCAGAAGACATCAAAAATAAAACACAAAAGCTAGGGCAAAAATTCCAACAAAATATAAAAAACAGGGCAAAGATCCAAGGGAGGATTTTATCAGTCACAGTCCATAAAAAAACTAGCAAGGTAGTCATACATGACAAAAAGCAGAAGAACAGGGCAGAGACTTACACAAAGCCAAAACCAAGGCAATGACTGAGCAAAGACTCTAACAAACAGGGCAACTTAAGTACACAGGAAAATGAGACACAGCTGAAACACATTAACTAGTCTGGAGCTCTAATAGAAAGTTCTGAGGGTCGCCATCAGGTGGCCAAAAGGCAGAATACAGTCTGAAACCTGACACTGAGAGGATCAATTTATTCTGCAACTCTGATGCCCTACAGAGAGACACAGAGACAGAGAGAGAGAGAAAGAAAGAGAGAGTGTGTGTCAAAGTAACATCCACATGAATGCCAGGACCCGAGGTTTCCCAGCAGAACATTGCCCAGAGCATCACACTGCCTCCGCCAGCTTGCCTTCTTCCCATAGTGCATCCTGGTGCCATCTCTTCCCCAGGTAAACGACGCATACGCACTCAGCTGTCCACATGATGTAAAAGAAAACATGATTCATCAGACCAGGCCACCTTCTTCCATTGCTCCATGGTCCAGTTCTGATGCTCACGTGTCCATTGTAGGAGCTTTGGGTGGTGGACAGGGTCAGCATGGGCTCTCTGACCGCTCTGCAGCTACGCAGCTCAATACGCAGCAAGCTGCACTGCACTGTGTGTTCTGACTCCTTTCTATCAGAGCAGCTTGAACTTTTTCAGCAGTTTGTGCTACAGCAGCTCTTCTGTGGGATCAGACCAGAAGGGCCTTCACTCCCCACACGCATCAGTGAGCCTTGGGCGTCCATGACCCTGTTGCTGAGTCACCGGTTGTCCTTCCTTGGACCACTTTTCGTAGGTACTAACCACCGCATACCGGGAACACCCCACAAGACCTGCTGTTTTGGAGATGCTCTGACCCAGTCGTCGATCCTGGATAATCGATAATGGATCTTTCATATTCATCTTTTTCATACTTCTAGGTTTATGAATAGTAGAAAGTGTTTCAAAGCTCTCAGTGATTCTGAATCTGTGTTGCCTTAAGATCATTTTCCTGCTCCATTGGATTTACAATTGTATTATTTCAACAACATCTGTAATCACGTCGTTATAAATATAATCTTTATTATCACAAAAATGAAATATATGTGAAATAAATGAATAAATAGAAAAAAGATAGATTGATAAAGTAAAATATAAAAGTAAAAAACTATTTAAAAGGTTGTTTTATTGTCACTTTATAGGTATTTATCTACTTTATAGCTGTAGCTAATAGGCTGCCATACATTGCACAATTTTTATTTTGCTTTATTTACATATGAATTCAGTGTTTGTCCTATTGAAAAAGTATTTTGCTGGTTTTAAACAAAGGGTTGGTTATCTGCAATAGTTTATTCATGACTCATACAATTGGTCATGTGTGTGTTTTACTACCCCTAAGTTGAAGAGAATGAAATTTCCTACCATCTTTTCCGCTTTTCCCCCCTTCTGTGTCTGGTTCAGTCTGGAGGTCAGAGGTGACGTCTCCCTTCCCTCTCTCTTCATTCCAGCAAATACACAGGCTTCTGCCAGGAAAAGAGAATATCTATAAATATGATAAAATCTTATTGAACTGAACAGAATAGCTGGATTCAATGACATAATTACTAATGAGACTCAAATTATATTATCTTTATCATCACAAAATATGAAATAAGTAAAAAAAATTGTAACAAATTTTATTGGCTTGTGAACAATAAATAAAACTGATATAAAAAAAATCATTAGGGTTTCCCATCAGTTAATAAGCATACTGTTATCAAACAAATTAAAAAATGGTTAAAAGGCTCAACCTGGTGATAAAGAGCCATCATGTGTAACTAACCGTCATCTTGTGTAACTAACTGCCATCGTGTGTAACTAACCACCATAGTGTGTAACTAACTGCCATCATGTGTAACTAACCGCCATCTTGTGTAACTAACCGCCATCTTGTGTAACTATCCACCATTGTGTGTAACTAACTGCCATCTTGTGTAACTAGCCGCCATCTTGTGTAACTAACCGCCATCGTGTGTAACTAGCCGCCATCGTGTGTAACTAGACGCCATTGTGTGTAACTAGATGCCATCGTGTGTAACTAGCAACCATCTTGTGTAACTAATCGCCATCCTGTGTAACTAACCGCCATCGTGTGTAACTAGACGCCATCGTGTGTAACTAACCGCCATCTTGTGTAACTAGCCGCCATCTTGTGTAACTAACCGCCATCGTGTGTAACTAACCGCCATCGCGTGTAACTAGCCGCCATCGCGTGTAACTAGACGCCATCGCGTGTAACTAGCCGCCATCGCGTGTAACTAACCGCCATCTTGTGTAACTAGCCGCCATCGTGTGTAACTAGCCGTCATCGTGAGTAACTATCCGTCATCGTGAGTAACTAGCCGTCATCGTGTGTAACTAATCGCCATCGTGTGTAACTAACCGCCATCTTGTGTAACTAGCCGCCATCTTGTGTAACTAACCGCCATCATGTGTAACTAGCCGCCATTTGTGTAACTAGCTGCCATTTGTGTAACTAACCGCCATCGTGTGTAACTAACCGCCATCGTGTGTAACTAGCCACCATCGTGTGTAACTAACCGCGATCGTGTGTAACTAGCCGCCATCTTGTGTAACTAGCCGACATCGTGTGTGACTAGCCGACATCGTGTGTGACTAGCCGCCATCTTGTGTGACTAGCCGCCATCGCGTGTAACTAGCCGCCATCTTGTGTAACTAGCCGACATCGTGTGTAACTAGCCACCATCTTGTGTAACTAACCGCCATCTTGTGTAACTAGCCGCCATCTTGTGTAACTAACCGCCATCTTGTGTAACGAACCGCCATCTTGTGTAACTAGCCGCCATCTTCGTAACTTCGTAAATATGTAATAATACTGATAATAATACTGAGAAATTGTTTAAAAATATAAACAGAACTTTTCACACCTTTTAAGACCTACAGCTTCTAACAAGACGTTATGATTCAAAGCCAACAAACTGTCATAAACACCGCTAAAAACAGATTAAATGTAGATTTTAACTCGTATCAGCTGACTGTGCTAAACTAATCTCTTCAGTAGCATCTTAGCTAGAAAGCTAATATATTGGGAAATAGGTGTAATTTTTTTATGGAAAACCATGGAGCAGTAGAAGACTCCTAACAGTTTGTGTTTCGAAGGAAATCTGGCAGAAAACTGGCGAACGTGGATTCAAAAGTTTGACCTGTATTTCATTGCAACTGGCATTGCAGAGAAGAGTGACAAAGTAAAGTGCGTGACATTTCTTCACATGGCTGGAGATCATGCAATAAAGGTATTTAATACCATGGACTTTGATGATGATGTGGATGATTTTGAATTGCTCAAAGAAAAGTTTAGAGAGTACTGTGAGCCAAGAAAGAATATTACGTATCTGAGGCATATGTTTTTCACGAGAGCACAGGGACTGAACGAAACCATTGATGCATACGTGACTGACTTGAAAAATAAGGCGAAAGACTGTTAATTTGGATGATTAACTGATGACTTGATTAAAGATCGCATTGTCTGTGGTGTTAACAATGACACTCTGAGAGCTAGGCTTCTCAGGGAAACGGATCTGAACCTAGCAAAGGCTGTGGATATCTGTCGTGCCAACGAAATAACACAAAGCCATATGAAAGTGCTGCATGAAGAAGCAGAAGTAGTTGTGAACAAAATCACGAAAACCAAGTCAACTGTCAGACAGGCGAATATCAAGCACACAGGGAAAGAGAAGGAAGAATGCACGAGATGTGGTTATATACATGAGCCAAGGAAGTGTCCGGCATATGGCAAAATTTGTAATGAGTGCTCACGGAAGAACCATTTTAGCCACATGTGCAAAACACCAAAACAAAAAGGCAAACCTAGAAAATTGGAGAAAAAAGTCCATGAGATAGAACAACAAGAAAATGCTGAATTGTTTATGGGTACCATTGAAATTAAACGAAGTGAGCAAACAGCTAGCAAATGGCTGGCACAAATAAATACAGTCTCTACCATGGAAAGTGAAAACAAGAAATGGACTCAAGAATTCAAAATAAACAACTGCATACTTACCTTTAAGCTAGACACAGGAGCAGAGTGCAACGTGTTGTCCTGTAAAGACTTTGAAAAAGCCTCTAACAAGACAACACCACTGAAGAAGTCAAACTGCTCGTTAGTTACATATTCTGGCCACACGATGGAGCCAAAGGGTAAGGCAAGGCTCAAATGTGGTTACAAAGAAAATGAGTTTGAGCTAGAATTCCAAATTGTAGATGAGGTCTCACCAGCTATCCTAAGAAGAGAAGCATGCTCAAAACTAGGACTGATTAAAAGAGTTTACAAAGTAGAGAACAAAGACCAAACTGACATTCTGAGTGAATACAAAGATGTGTTTACTGGTTTAGGATGCGTACCAGGACTGCACCGTATACAGCTCAACCCAGATATCGCTCCAGTCATTCACGCACCACGGAAAGTACCCATAGCACTAAAGGACAGGGTCAAAATGGAACTGAAACGAATGGAAGATCTTGGAGTTATTGTGAAGCAAACCGAGCCCACTTATCGGGTTAATTGTATGGTTACGGTAGTGAAGCCAAAGAAACTCAGGATCTGCATCGATCCAAAAGATCTTAACAAAGCCATAAAGAGAGAACACTACCCATTGCGCACAGTCGAACAAATAGTAGCTGAGATGCCAAATGCCAAAGTATTCTCAGTTCTTGATGCCAATCATGGGTTTTGGCAAGTACAGCTGGATGAAGAGAGCTCCAAACTACGTATTTTCAACACTCCTTTTGGGAGATACCATTTTTTTTGAGTCTTCCATTTGGCAAAGTGTCAGCTCCAGAAGTGTTTCAAAAGTGCATTGCACAAAGACTAGAAGACTTAAATGGAGTTGTGAACATAGTGGATGACATTCTGGTGTGGGGTGAAGACATGGAACAACATGACAAGAGACTAAGACAACTGCTAGATAGAATTAGAAACATTAATCTAAAGTTGAATAAAGACAAATGCAAGATCAGGACGACCGAAGTCAGCTATGTTGGACACATTCTGACTGCAGATGGGTTGAAGCCAGACAAAGAGAAAGTCAGAGCGATACAGAACATGCCAGAGCCAGCGGACAAAGCTGCACTAATGAGGTTCTTAGGCCTGCTTCAGTAACTGGCCAAGTTTGTTCCACACATGTCAGACATCAGTGCTCCGCTACGGAAACTTCTAGAGGGTGATGTAGCTTGGCACTGGGAGTAAAAACAACAGAAGAGCTTTGAAAGACTGAAGTGACTGAAGTCACTTGTGAGTACTTCGATTTCAACAAAGAGGTAATGCTGTCAGTGGATGCAAGCGCTGAAGGTCTGGGAGCAGTGTTGCTGCAAGAAGGACATCCGGTGGCATTTGGTTCAAGGTCTCTTACAGAGCGTCAGAAAATATATGCCCAAATAGAAAAAGAGCTCTTGTCTATGGCTGCGAAAAGTTCCATCAGTATGTCTATGGTAAGACAGTACAAGTGGACACGGATCATAAGCCCCTGGAGACAGTGTTCAAAAAGTCTCTCCAAAAAGCTCCTCCAAGACTCCAGAGAATGCTGATGAGATTGCAGCTCTATGATTTACATGTCAGCTACAAGCCTTGCAAAGAGTTGTACATAGCAGACATGCTGAGCCGAGCCTACCTAAAAGAACAATCCGAGCCACTCCTGGAAGATGAGTTACAAGTTCATTCTTTGTCAGTTTGTTTGGCAATTTCAAAAGAGAAGCTGAATACATTCAGAACTGCAACAGCAGAAGATGAAGCGTTCCAAATGGTCATGGAAGTAGTTCAGTCAGGATGGCCTGCAGACATACAACAAGTTTCAGCAGACATAAGAAAGTACTGGACTTTCAGAGAAGAACTTACCTGTTCCGACGGGTTACTCTTCAAGAACTGGCGAATTGTTGTTCCACAAAGCTTGAAAGCAGACATGTTAGCAAGAGTTCATGAATCTCATCTCGGTATTGTTAAATGTAAGGAGAGGGCAAGAGATGTCATGTTCTGGCCCAGCATGGCAAAGCAAATTGAGGATGATGTGTTGAAGTGTGCTATCTGTAATACTTTCAGATGGAGTAACACCAAAGAGCCACTCATCTGCCATGACATTCCAGACAGAGCATGGGCGAAAGTAGGAGTAGACTTGTTCCACTTTGACAGAGGTGAATATCTACTGTGTGTGGATTACTTTTCTAAGTTTCTGGAGATTGCCAAACTCACACAGACAACAAGCAGACATGTTGTGACAGCTCTCAAATCCATCTTTGCGAGACATGGGATCCCGGATGAAGTGGTGTCGGACAATGGTCCACGATTCTCAGGTGCAGAATTTGGAGCATTTACAGAAAACTGGGAGTTTGTACATACCACCTCCAGTCTTGGATTTCCGCAGTCAAATGGACAAAGTGAACGAACAGTCCAGACAGTAAAGAACCTGTTGTAACTGCCCATAGTGCTGTTACTATGGGTCTACAGTAGGTTGCAGGTCTACTACAGCCCTCTAGGGGCACTAAGCTGCTCTTCTCCTCTAACTTAACTACAGGTGTAGTATTAGAGGGAGAGTAATGTTTGGTTAGGAGGAAGCATGGCCTTCTTCTTATGCTATCTGCAATGCTGAAGAGTCCAGATTGAGAAATGTGTGTGTTTCAAGCTCAATCAATGTAAGTGTTTATCTGTTTGGTTTTTTCTCGGGTTTTTTTCCCAGTTGACTTTATATATGATTTGTAATTTGTTTCTCATGTTTGCTTCATGTTGAATGTGTTTGTTAACATGCTAACCCTCAGTTTGTATTCTAGAAGGACTCAGTCGTGAGGGGGCAGTCGTGGCCTAATGGATAGAGAGTCGGACTTGGAACCTGAAGGTTGTGGGTTTGCATCTCAGGTCCGAACCCTGAACCTGAAGGTTGTGGGTTCGAGTCTCAGGTCAAAACCACCCTCAATACCACGACTGAGGTGAGACCCTTGAGCAAGGCACCAAACCCCAAAACTGCAGCAAAAAAAGGCTGCCCACTGCTCCGATGCAGAGCACAAATTCCGAGTATGGGTCACCACACTTGGCCACAAGTCACTCCACTCCACTCCACTCCACTCCACTCTTTTATATTGGTAGTTTTACTACTGGTATTCTCATTGTGTGAATACTGGAAGCATTCTTGTGCTAAGATTGCTACTTCACACCCTATCGTGGACTCCTTGGGATTATACGCTCAAGTCAGAAATGTTGGCCTGGAAGCACATGGTGGATGGTGGTTCGTTTGGACAACCAGTGGTTTCTCATTGACCTTTGTATCTTCATCATCGTCAACGTCATCATCAATCAACGATAAGTACCCTAGACATTCATCAAAAGACATTTGGGTCTCACACTGGACAATGTGCAGGTTTACTTGTCATCCATAATTCACACCTTTTGCTCCAAATGGGTCCATTTATACAAGTTTTTGAGCCTGCTGATTTCTTTTGTTTGTTTGTTTTTTTTGCCCTTATTGTTCATGCCATTTTCTAATTTTCAATAATAATTTCAAAAACCCCATCTGTGTGGTTATTATTTAAAGTGAATATTATGAATCTTATGAAAGAGAGGGGGGAATGGTTACACTGTTAAAGAAAGCACAGGAGAGCCAAAGAGATCCTTATACTGCTCTATTGGAGTACAGAAATGCTCCTTTGGATGGTGTGAAACTATCTCCTGCACAGCTGCTCATGGGTTGAAGACTGAAAACAAAACTGCCTACATCAGCACAGCTGTTGAGACCACAACTTTACAGAAATGTGCATAAGAGCATCAAGGGCAGGCAGCTGAAACAAAAACGTTACTTTGATTGTGGAGCAAAACAATTACCACTTATAGCAGACAGAGAGAAAGTGAAAGTAAAAGTCAGAAACAACTGGCAACCAGCAATTGTGTTGAGGAGTCATGAAAAACCCAGATCATATGTGATTCAAACGCCTGATGGAAACACCTTAAGGAGAAACCGGCAACACCTGCTGAAAACCAGAGAAATGACTTTTCCACAACCACACTCTCTAGATTTAGAGGAATTTTCTTCACTAAACAGTGAACCTGCAGATAGTGGTACTCCAGTGCAATCACCCGCACTGACACCAGTGAAAAGACCTGTAACACTAACTGTGGACAAGGAAGAACAGGTCAAAAGGTCACAATGTGGTAGACTGATTAGACCACCAAAACTCTATTCTCCATGAAAGCATTGTGGATGTGTAAAGTGTAAAGAGTTGTTCATACTTAGTAGGTGAATGAATTATTAAAATACATGTTATACAAATATTACATGTACAACATAACCGCATCACTTTTTAAACAATTACACACCTTATTAATGAAAATAGTGCTCCAGTTAGGATGGGACAGTAGATGGAGCTGTGTGTGTGTGTGTGTGTGAGAGAGAGAGAGAGAGAGAGAGAGAATAAGCTTGTTTTCCTCATCTAACACTTCATACATATTATTCTTAAAGTTAACACCTAACTCTGACACTGGCTTTTATATGGAAAAAATAATAATTAAGTTGTTTCCTGAGGTATTAAATAGAATCTTTTGACACACAGTTCTAACAAAATATATAAAATAACAAAAGTTATATTAGCTCACCTAGGACCCAGGTAGAACTCAAACAGCAGCTCATTTCATGCCCAGCTGTCATAGATCAGTCATAACCCAATAAATACTAAATCCTATGTGACCATGTACAAACCCCGATTCCAATGAAGTTGGGATGTTGTGTAAAATGTAAATAAAAACAGAATACAATGACCTGCAAATCCTTGTTGACCCATATTCAATCGAAAACACCACAAAGACAAGATATGCAACGTTCAAACTGAAGATTCTCTTGGGCCATCTCCCGGTACCTCTCGAGGCGGTCTCTCATCTCCAAGATGTACTGGACAATGTCTTTCTCTGTCTTTGTTGCCTTATCCGAGGCCGTGGCCTCCCAGCTCTTCCGCAGGAGGTCTAGCGGGCCTTGGACCTCCCATCCATACAGAAGCTCAAATGGGGAAAAGCCCGTCGATGCTTGGGGTACCTCCCTGTAGGCGAACAGCAGAAATGGCAGCCACTTGTCCCAGTCCCTTCCAGTATCAGACACGAACTTGCGAAGCATGTTCTTTAGTGTTTGATTAAACCTTTCCACTAGTCCGTCAGTTTGTGGGTGATAAGGGCTGGTCTTGATTGCAGTAATTCCTAGCTGCCGATGTAAAAGCTTCATCAGCTGTGACGTGAAATTAGTCCCCTGGTCTGTGAGGATTTCCTCTGGTATCCCCACCCTAGAGAATAGCTGGACGAGAGCATTGATAATCTTGGGTGTAGTAATGGACCGAAGAGGAAACGCCTCAGGATACCTTGTTGCATAATCGCTGATGACCAGGATGTATTGATGCCCGGCACTGCTCTTCTCCAGGGGTCCCACAATGTCCATGGCGATATGCTGGAAAGGGACAGATATCACAGGTAGAGAACGTAAGGGTGCCCTATCCTGTCAACGCACAGCACTGGTTTTTTGGCATGTGGGGCCTGTGGTGCAGTAATTCTGAACATCAGTGTACATGGAGGGCCAAATAAATCGTGAGCTTATGCGAGCATATATTTTATGAAGTGCCATATGACCTGCCCAGGGAACACTGTGTGCTAGGTGTAAAACAACAGGACGGCAACATGTAGGTACAACCAAACGGGTGAATTCAGGGGTTTGCATATACAGTACATCATTAATGACTACATACTTTTCCCCACACAAGTCAGCTTGGTTCCCCTTAAACGCTTTATCAAACAGTAGTTTTAAGGATACATCAGCTCTCTGTAATTTTGCAATATTCTCCGGGACCTTCCAGCCATGAACTTCAAGACCCTCAGTTTGGATCTTAGGAGCCGGGGCACCGAGACCTTTCTCTAGTCGTCGTTGACGACGTGTCTTTCTGGGGCCTTTAGTCGCACCTTGCAACAGACTATGGTGGAAGTCTGGCAATGGCTGCAGACCTGCTTTAACCTGGGCCCGTGTCACAACAGGGCAAGCAACATTGGCAGAAGTATTTACACAGTCTTTCCCCGATTGTAACAGTTCCGTAAGCACTGGCAAATCTCTCCCCAAAATCATGTCAGCAGGTAAATCGTCCACAATAGCCACATTCAACATATAAATCTGATCTTGTACACATACATTAACATCTGTCTGAGGGTACTGCTTTACATCCCCATGAACACTTTGTACAGTGACCAGCTTAACAAATGGAACATGTGGCATATGACTTCTTTTAAGTAATGATACCGAGCTACCAGTGTCCAACAGAGCATTTAAACATTGTCCATTTACAGTCACTTGAACATATTGTGTCCTATGTGCATTGTCCTCCTCAATGTCCTCCTCTCTTGGAACATAGCAAAAGCCAGTTAGTTTGGATTTACGAACTGGACACACTGTCGCTTTGTGGCCTGGTTGTTGACAATAAAAACAGACAAGTCTTTTTTCAGGAGCTACTTTCTGTCCATGAGTTACGTTTAAGCCACCCTGAGGTCCCTCAAAGCTACTGGGAGCATTTTTAAAGTTACCTTTCATGGGTTGAGAGCGCTGACTTCCACGGTGAGCATTGATGTACTGCTGAGCCAGTTTTGCAGCATAAAGTCCAGTGGTGGGCTCATGTTCCTTCACCCACACTCTGATCTCATGTGGAAGAACACGGAGTAGCTGTTCTAAGACAATTGTCTCACCGATTTCCTCCTTTTTATGCAGCTCAGGCCTCACCCAACGACAGTACAAGTTCCGCAACTGATGGTAGGT
This sequence comes from Pangasianodon hypophthalmus, assembly GCF_027358585.1. NCBI lineage: Eukaryota > Metazoa > Chordata > Actinopteri > Siluriformes > Pangasiidae > Pangasianodon > Pangasianodon hypophthalmus. The sequence continues at coordinate 1,757,367 of NC_069715.1, forward strand.
CTCAGTTGGTGATTCCCCAGCTGGAGTAAAAGCAGCACAGAACCGCTGACGGTAGGTTTCTGGAGAGATGTTGAATTTCTCCAGCAGAGCCTCCTTAGGTTGGTGTAGTTCTCTGCTCTGTCCTCGTCCATAGCCAGGTAAGCCTCTAGCGCTGGCCCGGTTAACAGTGGAACAAGACGATAACTCCACTCATTCTCTGGCCACCTCCAGGTTCTAGCAAGACACTCAAACCGATGCAAGAAGTTCTCAATGTCTTTCCCCTGCTGGAAGACTGGTAACTTCGGCTCTGTTCGTAGCGTTGGCTGGTTGCTGGGTCCCAGGACGGTTGGTGAGTCTGACACGGAGGTCCTGTCTCTCTGGTGAGCTGTACCTCTGCGAGGGCCTGGCGTTGGGAGGTCCATCCGTGGACTGCCGGCATCGCTTGTCTCTTCAGATGGACGGACCGCTTGCAAGATGGACTCACGTAGATTCTGTAGCTCCAGAAGATAACGTTTCTCTCTCTGCTCTTGTGCGTCAAGGAAGTCCCGCATCACAGCTACCATCCCACCTCTGGATGAGACAGGTAAAAACCTGGCCAGCAGGAGCCATCTCTGCTCTTCAGGACTGTTTTGAACACACTGACTGGCACATGTTCAGGAAAGTGGCAACTGACGGCGACTTCACCGACTTGGAGGAATACGCGACATCAGTGACCTGCTATATTAGCAAGTGCATTGATGACGTCACCGCCTCCAAGACCATCACCTCACGCTCCAACCAGAAGCCGTGGATGACCGCAGAGGTGCGTGCGCTACTGAGGACTCGAGACTCCACCTTCAGAGCAGGCGATAAGGTGGCCTTAAGAACAGCAAGGGCCAAACTGTCCCGGGCCATCAGAGAGGCGAAGCGCGCACACACCCAGAGAATCCACGACCACTTCAAGACCAGCAGAGACACCCGGCGCATGTGGCAAGGCATCCAGAACATCACCAACTACAGGTCATCACCATCTGCCTGTGACAGTGATGCCTCCCTCCCAGATGCGCTGAACAACTTCTACGCTTGGTTCGAGGCACAGAACGGCGTGACGGCGAGGAAGACCACCCCTTCTCCCAATGACCAGGTGCTGTGTCTAACCACGGCTGACGTGAGGAAGACTCTACACAGAGTCAACCCACGGAAGGCTGCTGGACCAGACAACATTCCTGGCAGGGTGCTCAGGGGATGTGCAGACCAGTTGGCAGATGTTTTCACGGACATCTTCAACACCTCTCTGTGCAGCACCGTTGTCCCGACCTGCTTCAAGGCCACCACCATCGTCCCTGTGCCAAAGAAGTCTTCAGTGTCCTGCCTCAATGACTACCGTCCCGTTGCACTTACACCCATCATCATGAAGTGCTTCGTCATGAGGCACGTCAAGACCCTGCTGCCTCCCTCACTGGACCCCCTGCAAATTGCTTACCGCCCCAACCGCTCAACAGATGATGCCATCACCACCACCCTCCATCTGGCCCTCACCCACCTGGACAATAAAGACACTTATGTTAGAATGCTGTTCAAAGACTTCAGTTCAGCATTCAACACAATCATTTCTCAGCACTTGATCGGAAAGCTGAACCTGCTGGGCCTGAACACCTCCCTCTGCAACTGGATCCTGGACTTCCTGACTGGGAGACCTCAGTCAGTCCGGATCGGGACCAGCATCTCCAACACCACCACACTGAGCACTGGGGCCCCACAGGGCTGTGTGCTCAGTCCACTGCTGTTCACTCTGCTGACTCACGACTGTGTAGCAATGCACAGCTCGAATCATATCAAGTTCGCCGATGACACGACCGTGGTGGGTCTCATCAGCAAGAACGACGAGTCAGCATACAGAGAGGAGGTGCAGTGGCTAACGGACTGGTGCCAAGCCAACAACCTGTCTCTGAATGTGGACAAAACTAAAGAGATGGTTGTTGACTTCAGAAGAGTACAGAATGACCACTCTCCGCTGAACATCGATGGCTCCTCCGTGGAGATCGTCAAGAGCACCAAGTTTCTTGGTGTTCACTTGGCGGAGAACCTCGCCTGGTCGCTCAACGCCAGCTCCATAACAAAGAAAGCCCAGCAGCGCCTGTACTTTCTGCGAAGGCTGAGGAAAGAACATCTTCCACCCTCCATCCTCACCACGTTCTACAGAGGGACTATCGAGAGCATCCTGAGCAGCTGCATCACTGCCTGGTTTGGGAATTGCACTGTTTCAGATCGCAAGACCCTGCAGCGGATAGTGAGGACAGCTGAGAAGATCATCGGGGTCTCTCTTCCCTCCATCACAGACATTTACACCTCTCGCTGCATCCGCAAAGCCACCAGCATTGTGGATGATCCCACACACCCCTCACGCACACTCTTCACACTCCTGCCATCTGGTAAACGGTACCGGAGCATTCGGGCCCTCACAACCAGACTGTGCAACAGTTTCTTCCCTCATGCCATCAGACTCCTAAATGCCTAGAACTGGACTGAAGGAACACACACACACACACATATATACACACACAACTGAACTGGTCCAAAGGAACTCACGCATACATACATACATATATATACACACAACAGAACATCCTCTATGCACATGCACTGCACATGTTTTGCACATGTCTTATTATTGCTGCTACTTCTATGTTTATACTGTTTACACTACCTCAGCTGTAATATTTGCAATACTGTCACTTTATCACTTTCAACAGGACTGTGCACTGGTCGGCGTCGTAGTTATGTACTGTCTGTTCTGTCTTGTGCTGTCTGCACATGTTTGCACTTGTGCACTTTACGTTTAATTTATGTAATTTATGTAGTCCCCGTAGTTCTGTGTTGTTCTGTGTTGTCTTATATGGCACCTTGGTCCTGGAGAAACGTTGTTTCGTTTCACTGTGTACTTGTATATGGCTGAAATGACAATAAACTCCACATGACTTGACTTGACTTGAAGGGAAAGGTGGGTCCCTTTAAACCACGTTTCAACTGGTTTGGCAAGCAAAGTCCTCTTAAGACGTAAAAACCAATATGTGTGTATGTGTGTGTGTGTGTGTGTGTTTGTCTGCGAAATACTTAGAATGATTCATAGCAAGTGGTAAAATCCAGCGGAATGAGCATCTGTATCACAGTCTACACTATATAGCCAACTGGGTTCAGCTATTTCAGCCACACCCACTGCTAACAGGTGCATAAAATCAAACATACGCAATCTCCGTAGACAAACATGGACAGTAGAATGGGTGGACTGAAAGCCTCAATGACTTTCAGCACAGCACCTTTGCAACAAGTCAGTTTGTCTGACTTCTTCCCTGCTAGAGCTGCGCCAGTCAATTTTAAGTGCTATTATTCACATTATCATTCACAGGGCTTCCCTGCGCCAGTGAGACACCTAGAACACAATGCAGCTCGTTCTCCATCAAACTCAGTTGTGGATGATGGTAAGCATGGTTGGCACAGTCCATGCTAACAGACACATGTAATTGAACCTGCAAAATCTGGACCAGGGCCTCCGGTTTGCCCTTCGACATCAAGCTAAACCCACAAGCAAAAAGCCTAAGAGCTGAAGCATAGCACAACTATTGTTAAGTCATCAATAAAGCAATAGAGCTGGTTATGAAAACTGAATGAGTAATTTATTATTTAAAATGCAGAGAGTACAGTCTCTCAGGTTGGTGAACTATATCCTATTGATCGTGTCTTCACAGCAACCAATGAGAGTAAGGGGGTGTTCTTGTTTATAAAAACTCCTCAAATTGAGACACTGCTTGACCATATAACAACAATCATCACCAGAGCATCTTCACAAAGTTGTGTCTGTGTTGCTGTCGTTGTGCAGGTGTGTAAAACTATTCAAACTTAATTATTAACCTTACCTAAATTTCCTGTCTGATTGTTAAGTGAAGTGTTTGGTGAAAGTTAATAGCTGTTGCAATTATTTTGGAGTGTTTTTTACTGTAAACTGGCAGAGATGAAATCAGTAAAATGTAATGAATAAATTGCAGTCTGATGTTAAGTGTGCTATTTAGACAGAAATTTGATTTATGCAGTGTAATCTCCACACAAAATACCACTGAAGATTAATATTTTGATCTGGAGATTAATATCTTGATCTGAAGATTAATATCTTGAAAGTGAAATAGAATTAAAGAAGTGATTTTGGAAAAATTCTGAAAAAGGCATAGCCATTAAATGGTAGATAATTTGCATAAGAGACAGACATGTTGACTGGAGACATTCAAGAGGAACTGAGATGTGTGGATTTTTTTTGTGGTTTTCACTCTGCATTATCTCTGTCTTTCCTTTTCAGAACCATGAGCAGGAACTTCTTGTCCACGATGAGCTTAAGAAGGGAGACTACCTGTTATCCAACAACCGAGAGTACAAGGCAGTCTTTCAGGTAACAAACTCTGAAACAAATGTTACAGAAAAGCTAGGAGAGATAGCCTGTGCCATTTCATTAACCTTTGGTTTGTTTGCTGCTGTTCACTGTTCATAAGATGATCTCCCATGTCTTGTTTTAGGAGGACGGGAACTTTGTGGTCTACGGCTGGAGGCCAGTTTGGCAGTCTAACACTGCTGGCAATACGAATGCTCGACGGCGGATCATGCAGGGAGACTGCAACCTTGTCATGTATAATCCAGACTCAGCTGTGTGGCACACCAACACCCACTGATCCAATGTCAAAATGTGCCGTTTGACTTTGAAAAACGACGGCATTCTGGCTGTCGAGAATGATGGCGAGATGTTGTGGCAATCTACAAAAAGTAATTAAAAGTAATGAAGCAATCTCTGAGTTTCATTTCTCTCCAATAAAATTGTCAATAAAGTACACAAATCTGAATGACTCTGTGTGGGTATTATTATTATTATTATTATTATAATACTACGATCACATCTAATTCTAATTTTATATATACATACATTATATATATATATATATATATATATATATATTTATACACACATACAGTGGAGATCAAAATTAGAGAACAATTTATAAACACTTGATTTTTTCAGGAATAATGTAATCTTCATTGCTCAACATTTGAAGGAATTTTTGTTGTGGCTATACCATGCTAATAGAACAGTGTTTTACAAAATAACCAAGGCACTTCAACAAAAACCTTTATTTTGTAGAAAACACAATGATCAAAATTAGAGAACAGCAATGACTGTAGCACAGAGAAAGATAACAACTAAAATTTCTGAAGGTTACAACAGTCAACAATTAGTAGGAATTGTACAGGCCCTTGCTTTGAATGACTTCAGCACATCTGCAGCCACAGGACGTCACTAGTCTCTCACACTGCTCTGGTGTGATTTTGGTCCACTCTTCTTCCAGTTCGGTGACTGTAGTGGGTTTCTTGGCCATAACTTTGTCGCCAAGGATTTTCCAGAGGTTTTCTGTTGGGTTTAGATCAGGACTCTGGGCTGGCCATTTCATTATTTCAATGTTTTCAGCTTCAAGGAACTGCTTTACCCGTTTTACTGTGTGACAGGGGGCATTGTCGTGCATGAAAATTGCTGGCTGATTGGGTGATGAACGCAGGGAAGGAACCGCATGTTGTCGAAGAAGGGTCTGATAAACATTTGCATTCACTCTGCCATGTAGCTGTATAAGTTGCTCAACTCCTGCTGCAGAAAACATCCCCCAAACCATGACACTTCCCCCTCCACCTTTCACTGACTTCTTTACACACATTGGGTTCAGTCTTTCCCCAGTTTGACGATGAACATAATGTTTCCCATCGGACCCAAATAAATTAAACTTGCTTTCATCACTAAAGTGAACTGTGGACCAGTTCTCCTCTGTCCACACAACATGCTCATCAGCAAAGGTTAGTCTAGCCTTTTGATTCTTTCTGCTAATGAGAGGTTTGGTCACTGCAGAGTGGGCTTTCAGTCCAAATTCTCTTAAACGTCGAGACACTGTATGACGAGACAGATCCTTACTCTGTTCAGCGCTGAAGTGGCGAGCAATCCCAGCTGCAGTGTTGAACCGATTGCCCATTGAGATTCTCCGTATTATCCTGTCCTCTCTTCATTTGTCTTTCGTGGATGACCAGGCTTCTTGGGGGACTTGAATGAGTTTGTGATGTTGTAAAGACGCAATATTCTAGAAATCAAAGATTTGGAATGACCAACTTCTCTTGCTATGACTGAAAGGGTCATCCCTTTGGCCTTCATCTGGACAACCTGCTGCCGGAGGGTTTCAGTCACTTTAGAACGGCTCAACCTTCTTGCAAAGTCAGTGAAAACTGGAAAGTTAGGCTGCCAGTTAAATAGGGTTTGTCAGATAATTAAAGAAATTAGCACCAGTTGCCAGATTAACACCAATAACTGGGAGGGATCTGAAAGTGTTCTCTAATTTTGATCAGTGTTCTTTTTCAAATCTCATTGGAGTTTTTTATTCTGTGCTTCAAAATATATATAACTCATGAAATATGCTTTACAAAACTAAGCAGTGACCTTGAAATTTAGGAAATTGTAGGTTGTTCTCTAATTTTGATCTCCACGGCATATATATATATATATATATATATATATATATATATATACACACATAAAACTTTCCTAAAAGACACATTTACCTTTACCTGTTATCATGTGACTGAAAAGGAGTAACCTAATGTAGCTAGCCAATAATGTTAAAACCTTTCCAAATGTTTCCAAAAAAATTTAAAAGCCGTAAGGTTAATCATCAGTTCTCTGACACGTCTTTTTAAATGTCGTCTTGATTTTTTTGGACTGCAGTTTAAACCCTGTTTCGTTTTGGGTTATGTTTGAGACAACAGAAAAGTGTGAGAACTTCCTGCAGGAAGTAAATGAAGAAAAAGAACAGAATCTCTTCCGTCAAGGGATAAAATGCAATCATTATCAAAATGCCAAATCAGATATATTACCTCAAACATATACTTTCAAAAGACATAAAAGCAGACTATGATCAGCTGGGACTATTTTTGTAATGTATATATATATATATATATATATATATATATATATATATATATATATATATATACATATATTTACATTTACTACTTTTATTTTCTGTATCAGCCTGCAGTCAGATCCCACGGAAACACACACACACACACGCATCTCACCTACACATACACATCATGTTGTTTGTGCCAAGTATGCACCACCATATGCAGCAGTGCATGAGCTTACCAGTGCTTTCTTTCTTATAAGAATGTACAGAATTGTTGATTTGGCCACTCTTAAAGTTTTTTCAATCTCTCTGATAGGATTCTTTTGTTTTTTCAATCCTAATGATGGCCTCTTTCACTTGCATTGAGATCTCCTTGGACTTCATATTGGTAGCTCCAGTCGAATAGCTGCCAAATGCCAACTCAATACCTGAAATCAACTCCAGACCTTTTATCTGCTTCATTTGTCTTGAAGTAACGAGGGAATGGACCGCACCTGGTCAGTTAACTTCTTGTCAGTCAATTGTCCAAATGCCTTTGAGCCCCTGAAAATGGAAGTACTTTGCTTAAAATGGCTGTAATTCCTAAATGGTAAGTGCCATATTTTTGTGGAACCTCTTAAAATAAAGCTGAAAGTCTACACTTCAATCACACCTTGATTGTTTTATTTCAAATCCATTGTGGTGGTGTACAAAGGCAAAATCACAAAACCTCCGTCACTGTCCAAATACTTCCGTACCTGACTGTATATACACACACGCACATAAAATTTTCCTAAAAGACACATTTACCTTCACCTGTTATCATGTCACTGAAAAGGAGTAACCTAATCTAGCTAGCCAGTAATGTTAAAACCTTTCCAAATGTTTGAAAAAAGTTCTAAATGCTCAAAAAGTTCAAAAATTCCTAACTACCAATTATTTAATTTTAAACTCAGAGCGTATCAGACGCCACAGATTGTACACTGGACAGGCAGCAAATCCAGAGTGTTAGGTTCACTAGGATCAGATCAGTCTTATGGTTTGGGAATTTTCAAGAAGGTGTGATCTATAGTATAAAAAGTTTAAAATATATATACCTTAAAAGCCCTGGAGGCAGCACTTCTCTGACACATCTTTTTAAATGTCATCTAGATTTTATTGCCCTGTGTTTGGTTTTAGTTTGAGACAAAAGAAAATTGTGAGAACTTCCTGCAGGAAGAAAAAGAACAAAACCTCTTTTGTCACGCAATTTTTTTTTTATCAAAACGCCAAATCAGACATATTACCTCAAACAAACACTCTCAAAATACATAGCAGGCAACAATCAGCTGGGACTTTTTTTACATATATTAATGTTTTTAAAAAAATTAAATACTTTTTAAATGACTCCTTAGCTTGTCTTCTCAATTCTGTTTACTTTTTTAATGTACTACAGTATGGTGTATGTTGTAATACAATCCTGGGGGAGGTGTTTTTAAAGAAGTGGTCTATGTCACCTTTTCTAACAACCCTCAGGTATGGTGTGGAACACTTCCAACATTTCCTCAGAAGGCAATCAGATTCCACAGAAACTCATCAACACACACCCACACACACGTTTGAACTCACAATTGCATGGCTAATGTCACTCATCTCACCCACACATACGCATCATGTTGGTGTGTGTTTGTGCCAAGTATGCACCACCATATGCAACAATGTGTGTATGGTTTTGTTAATGCTGACATGTGTGTGTGTGTGTGTGTGAGAAACAAAGTCACACTGCGAGGTGAGAAGCGTGTTATTTTAATGGAAAATATTTCAGTTATTTTCATACAAATAATCACCACACAGTCGAGGACGAATCCCAGCAGAAGAATTTAACTTACTCTATAGAAAAGAAAAAATGTTTTATGTTCAAACAGTTATTAAAACTGCACACAGTGAGTAAGTGTGCACTTTTTAGGGCACTTTATTAAAGATTTGGGGGTGTACTCAGAGCTGAGTTGAGAGCGCAGTCATGATTTAATCATGAAATCACACACATCACTATTCAGACCTCAGACGTAACTACAGACTTCAGACTTGCTATTCGGACATCAGAGGATCTTAATCAGAGACACTGTTTATCTCCAGGACTCAACTGTTTAGGAATAAAATGATGAATGAACTTAAAGTTTCTCTGTAAGCATAGCAGATAAGTGCTTGGTCAGATTATCCTTCAAACTGTGGTCATGTTTTCTTTACAGGAGAGTGAATCGAGTTAGCTTATCAGATTAAAAGCGTGATAAAATCACCTACATCTTGTAGAACACCTGAACCACGTTCATGCACAATGTGCACAAGTACTTAAATCACGTTTGTATAGCACTTCTTGTTTATCGTTCCATCTGTGCCATGTTTATCTTGATTCCGTGCGTGTCTAGTTTGTGTTTTTGTTACATAGCTCTAGCCCTTGTTCTCATGTGTTTCACAATTAATAAAAGTCCCCGCATTTGCATCTTTCTCCAAACCATCCATGACAAGTATGTTCATTAATTTGTGTGAATTCCTAACTGCCAGAAAAAAAAACGTCTTGGGCGTTTCTACTCAAGAAGAATCTGGCAGTCTATTTTTCTTCATGATCTTTAGTGACAGGCTGCTCCACCCCACGTGTGTGAAGGAGCGGTATCGCATGTCCTTCCTCCCTGCTGCTGTGAGACTGTACAACCAGCACTGCTCCCAGCAGACCCCACCACTTAACTGGACAATAAATCTCTGGTACTAAATTGGACAATAAATCGTTGGTAACCCCCCATCTCATGGGAACAGTGCAATAATGCAGTTTGGTCACTTTAATACTGTTGTGTGTTTGTGTTTTTGTGCATTCTTGGTGTGTCTTTTGTATATTTTTATACTTATATATTTTTTATATCTTCATATCTGCTGCTGTAACAATGCAAATTTCCCCATTGGGGACGAATAAAGGATTACCTTACCTTACCTTACCTTACCTTACCTCACCTTACCTCGCCTCACCTCACCTTACCTTATAGGAAGCTCAATCATCCTGAACAGCTACGCACTCCAACGATGGAGACTCACAATTTTCCTGTACATACTCACATAAAGTCTTTGACTCTGAATACAGCCCTTAGAAACCAGGTTCTTAAAGTTTAAGTTCTAAACTCCATTAGAGTTGAAAAAGTGAATAGTCAGTATTATATTTTTAAGGGCACGTGTAAAACGTGTCACTGCATCAGCATTTTATCTGCTTTTGTGCTGAATGAGAGTGAAATGGAGCTGGAGCATCGACTGAGTCGCAACATTTTGCGTTTCTAATGCTTTAAATTTTACTTGTGTTTTAAAACATTCAACACAAATAACAACACAACACAAAATGGATAAAGGTGCAATTATTTATAAGGTAAAATATGCACAGGGTTTTTGATTGATTTATAATCAAATGTAATTTACATTTACATTACATTACATTACAAGGATTTTTGAGCCCTTTTAGGACATGGTCCTGTTACTCAATGCACCAATTCACACACAGATCATTTGTATTTTTGATTATTACATTAAATTTCTATAAAATTTATATAATGTTGTCATTTAAAATATGTCTAACCATGTGACTAAACCTTCATGTGATGCAAGTTTTTTTCATATCTATTTATTACATGGTGTATTATAAAGTAAATTTATTCAAACCAAACAGGAAAAGAAATGATCAAAATTGTGTCACTTGATCTCCAAGAAAATGTATTATTTGCTATTTGATCAGCTTTTCTTAGCTACATGTACATCATGGCACTGATCAGTCACCAAACCAAAGACAAAAACCCCACAAACCAGCTTCTCTCCGTGTCTCGCTCCGATCCATCTGATCCCTCAGCTCAGCGCTCGTCTATCTGTGTCCGACGATGGCGCGAGCGATCAGCTCCTTCATGATCTCATTGGTTCCGCCGTAGATGGGCTGCACACGAGCGTCCACGAAGGCTCTGAGGAAGAGAACGTGTGACAGACGCATATCAGAAACCAGCACAAAAATCCTGAAAATCGTCCTGAACATTTAGATTAAACGACTATATAGAGTGACAATGTCTAGATTGGAATATATAGAGCTCTTATTTCTAGATTAGATTGGTGTATGGGATAAAATGACCAAGGTCAAAAGTCAGATCATGAATTCAGCCCAGAATGAAGTTTATCTAATGGCATCCCCCTGCTGTTCATACAGTGACATAGAAAAGGAAGCAGTGAGGCTGCAGAAATAATAAACTACGACAATTCTATTGGACAAAAATGAAATTTCTTTCACCCGTACAGGCTGGAGTTATGGGTGTGATGTTCTACTACAACCAGGAAATCTGGAATATTTATTTATATAGCTCTATATGAAATGATGGTTGGAATTAAATGTTGGATCTCTCCTCTGATTGGCCTTTGTGTCTCACTCACTTGGCGATTGGATATTCCCACATGTAGCCCCACCCACCATGCAGCTGCAGACACTGAGTGGCCACTTTATTCTGTAACTCTGATGCCCTGAGAGAGAGAGAGAGAGAGAGAGAGAAAGAGAGAGAGCATGTTAAATTTAAAGAGAATGCCATTTTTACAAGAGCAAAGATTTTAATTAGAAGAATGGCATGCCCTTGCAAATCAACCCTGATTCTTATAGCATCATGAAAATCACTCATATGGATATAAATATACAGAGTGAATAAACTGGAGAGAGAGAGAGAGAGAGAGAGAGACTGACCAGTATTTCGCCATGGAGGCAGTGCTGGAGTCCAGCTTCCTCTCACTATGCAGCTGGAGACAGTTATCAATGAAAGCTCGACCCACACAGATCTCCGTCTTCAGCTCAGCTAATCTATGCTGAACTGTCTGTACAGTGCAAGAGAAAGATTATATACACACACACATGGAACCAGGAAAAATGGCAAGCGTAAGGGTTAGAGAAACTTTGACAACGGCCAAATTGTGATGGCTAGATGACTGGGTCGGAGCATCTTTAAAACAGCAGGTCTTGTGGGGTGTTCCTGGTATGCAGTGGTTAGTACCTACCAAAGGTGGTCCAAGTAAGAACAACCGGTGAACCATCAACAGGGTCATGGATGCCCGAGGCTCACTGATGCGCGTGGGGAATGAAGGCTAGTCCGTCTGGTCTGATCCCAGAGGAGAGCTACTGTAGCACAAAATTGCTGAAAAGTTAAAGCTGGCTCTGATAGAAAGGAGTCAGAACACACAGTGCAGCGCAGCTTGCGTAGCTGCAGAGCGGTCAGAGTGTCCATGCTGACCCTTTGTCCACTGCCAAAAGTGCCTACAATGGACAGGTGAGCATCAGAACTTTACCACGGAGCAAAGGAAGAAGGTGGCCTGGTCCAATAAATCACATTTTCTTTTACATCATGTGGAAGGCCGGGTGTGTGTGTGTGTGTGTGTGTGTGTGTGTGTGTGTCACTTACCTGGGGAAGAGATGGCACCAGTATGCACTATGGGAAGAACGCAAGCTGGCGGAGGCAGTGCGATGCTCTGGGCAATGTTCTGCTGGGAACATCTTTGGGTCCTGGCATTCATGTGGATGCTATTTTGACACATACCACCTACCTAAACATTGTTGCAGATCAGGTACACCCCTTCATGGCAACAGTATTCCCTAATGGAAGTGACCTCTTTCAGTAGGATAATACGCCCTGCCACACTGTAAAAATTGTTCAGGAATGGTTCGAGGAACATGACAAAGAGTTCAAGGTGTTGACTTGGCCTCCAAATTCCCCAGATCTCAATCCAGTTGAACATCTGTGGGGTGTGCTGGCCATCAAGTCCAATCCATGGAGGCCCCACTGTGCAACTTACAGGAATTAAAGGATCTGCTGTTAACGTCTTTGTGCCAGATACCACAGCACACCTTCAGGGATCTAGTGGATTTTCCACAAAAATATGGCACTTACCATTTAGGAATTACAGCCATTTTAAGCAAAGTACTTCCATTTTCAGGGGCTCAAAGGCATTTGGACAATTGACTGACAAGAAGTTAACTGACCAGGTGCAGTCCATTCCCTTGTTACTTCAAGACAAATAAAGCAGATAAAAGGTCTGGAGTTGATATCAGGTATTGAGTTGGCATTTGGCAGCTGTTCGAATGGAGCTACCAATATGAAGTCCAAGGAGATCTCAATGCAAGTGCAGGAGGCCGTCATTAGGCTGAAAAAACAACATAAATCTATAAGAGAGATAGTAGAAACCTTAGGTGTGGCCAAATCAACAGTTGGGTACATTCTTAAAAACAAAGAAAGCACTGGTGAGCTCAACAACATCGAAAAGCCTGGAAGACCATGAAAGACAACTAAAGTGGATGATCACAGAATCCTTTCCTTGGTGAAGAAAAACCCCTTCACAACATCAACAGAAGTCAAGAATACTCTGGAGAAGGTAGGCGTATCATTGTCAAAATCTACAATCAAGAGACACCTTAATGAATGTAAATACAGAGGGTTTACACAAGGTGCAAACCACTGGTAACATTCAAGAACAGGAAAGCCAGATTAGACTTTGCCAGAAAACATCTAAAACACCTCCCATGTTCTGGAATAAGACTCGTTGGACTGATGAAACCAAGATTAACTTGTACCAGAATGATGGGAAGAGAAAAGTAAACAGTGGTTTAAGAAAAAAAACAGAAAGAAAAGAACAGCTCATGATCCAAAGTATACCACATCATGTGTCAATTGTGGTGGAGGCAGTGTTATGGCATGGGTGTATATGGCTGCCAATGGAATGGGCTCACTGGTGTTTATTGATGATGTAACTGCTGACAGATGTAACAAGATGAATTCTGAGGTGTATAGGGCTATACTCTCTGCTCACATTCAGCCAAATGCTGCAAAACCGCTTCACAGTGCAGGTGGATAATGATCCTAAACATACTGCGAAAGCAACTCAAGACTTTTTGAAGGCAAAGAAATGGAATATTCTTCAATGGCCAAGTCAGTCGCCTGATCTCAACCCAATAGAGCTGCTTTTCACTTACTGAAGACAAGACTGAAGGCAGAAAGACCCACAAACAAGCAGCAACTGAAGGTGGCTGCAGTGAAGGCCTGGCAAAGCATCTCCAGGGAAACTCAGAATTTGAGTTTTGAGAACATGGGCTCCAGACTTCAGGCAGTCATTGACTGCAAAGGATTTTCATCCAAGTATTAAAATTATGGTTATATTTACAATTATGTCACTTTGTCCAAATACCTTTGAGCCCCTGAAAATGGAAGTACTTTGCTTAAAATGGCTGTGATTCCTAAATGGTAAATGCCATATTTTTGTGGAACCTCTTAAAATAAAGCTGGAAGTCTACACTTCGATCACATCTTGATTGTTTTATTTCAAATCCATTGTGGTGGTGTATAAAGGCAAAATCACTAAAACTCTGTCATTGTCCAAATACTTCCGGACCTGACTGTATTTCTGTAAAGCTGCTTTGTGACAATGCCCATTGTTAAAAGCGCTATAAACAAACAAAACTGAATTGAATTGAATGTTTAAATGCCAAGAAACAACTAATAACAGCTCTTAACCTCATTAAAATACCTGGAGGGTTAGGGTTAGCGTTGAGTAGCAAAAAAATCCTTAAAAAATCCTTTTATTTAAAATGAAAGGGGTTGAAAGACACAAGGAAACTTTAAAGCCTAAAATGTGTTTTTATTTATTAAATTCCCACCTGCAGGTCAGCGATGGTTTTTCCAAAGGCCTTCCTCTGAGTCACGTAATTCCGAGTCTCCTCAAACATAAACTCACAGCTGGCCAGAGCCATTGCTGCTATTATCAACCGCTCCTGACAGAGAGAGAAAGAGAGAGAGAGAGAGAGAGAGAGAGAATGGAGGGGAAAGCGTGTGTGAGTCTAAATGTGCTGCTCTTTATATACCGTAAATTGTTTTACATTATTGCATTAAATAATGCAACAGCATAACAATAAACCTCCTTTGGGAAAAAAAAGACATAGAGACAAAATGAAAGAAGGAAACCTCGTTGCTCGTACCTGAGGCAGTTCATTCATGAGATAGTAAAAACCTTTGTTAGTTTCTCCGAGTAGAGCGTCAGCTGGGAGGCGTACATCCTCAAAGAACAACTCTGCTGTGTCCTGCACACATACACACACACACACACACAAAATAAAAATCGAACCTCAGCTGGAGCTCCACATAAAGATTAAATGCTGAAAATGTGATAATCAAAAAAACCAGTATGATGTGACTGGTGTGTGTGTGTGTGTATATACCTGTGCTTTGAGGCCAATCTTATCAAGTTTACGTCCCTTGGCGAAGCCCTTGGTGCCGCTTTCCACCAGAAACAGACTGAGACCGTGAGCTGCTGATTTCGCTTCACGATTTGTTACAGCAACAACAATGACCAGATCACTCATCCACCCGTTAGTGATAAACACCTGAGAGACAGAGAGAGAGAGAGACAGAGAGACAGAGACAGACAGGGAGAGAGACAGAGAGAGGCAGAGACACAGAGACAGAGAGAGGCAGAGACACAGAGAGAGAGAGAAAGAGACACAGAGAGAGACAGAGAGACAGAGACAGAGAGAGAGACAGTAAATTACATTTGATTATAAATCAATCCAAACTTTAAACTTTAATCAAATGTTAATGTAACAGAAAAATATTTCAGCATGTGTGTAAACCTTATTTCCATTGAGGATCCAGTCAGTGCCATCACGCCGAGCATACGTCTTCACTCCCTGCAGATCACTGTACACACACACACATATAGAGTTACACCAGCACTCCAACAGATTTGTACTTGAATTGTAATGAGATATCTAATATGAACATGTATATAGGAGAGTGATGTCATTTGGTGGGCGGAGCCTCACCTGCCCGCCCCCGGCTCACTCATGGCGATGGCGCCGATGCATTTCCCAGCAGCCATCTGGGGCAGGAAGCGCTCGATCTGAGCCTGCGAGCCATAATGGCTGATGTACGGCATCACGATCTCCGAATGCAGAGAGAAACCAGGACCTGAACAGTTACAGTACATCCTACACACACACACACACACACACACACACACACACAATCATGACAGCTCTCTCTAATCATCTTATAATCATCTTAGACAAAGAAAACCTTCCTTACTTGCACATGATCCACCAGGAGACGAGGGGGGGGGATGGAGAGAGAGAGAGAGGTAAAGTGAGACAGTAACACAGAGTTACTTACTGCTCCTCCCACACAATGGCAGCAGAGAGCAGGTCTCCGCCGACCCCGCCATGTTCAGCAGGAGTGTAAATACCCAGCAGCCCCTGCAGGCCCGCCTTCTCCCAGACCTCCCTACTGACCTCGCCTGCCTTCTCCCACCTGTAAACACACACACACACACACACACACTTAACTAAAATGTTCATAAAACAAGGTAGTCAAGTTTTTAAACATCAAACCCTTGTATATGATTTTATTTATTTATTTTTTTTTTACTCACAGCGTTAGATTCAGACTTCAGAGGCAGTGTGAACCACTTCAGCTAAAGACACCCTGGGTTTCATTTCACTTTTTAATATAGCGCTTTGATTGTTGTTTTTACACAAATTTGGTAAAACTAACTTCCCAAAGGCTTTCTCAGATCAAAAACATAAAGATGAACAGCTTCATTCAGGCCTGTGTTACATCGTTACACTCTTATGTTCTAACATAGTTACACTGTTACAATATTACACTTCTAAACTGTTACCCTTTTCACAGGAGAACAGAACATCGATGATCTGCTACAGTAATATTAGAAAAAGATGAACAAAAAAAAGTTCAAAGACTTTTTGCAGACTTGCATTACATGCTTACAGTTACTTTGTTACATATTTCCAGAGATACATTTTTACATAGTGTTTATCAACAACATTTATGTAACAGCATAATAGTGTAACTATGTGATGGCATAACAATGTAGCAGTGTAAATACTGTATGTTACAATGTAACAGTGTAACAATCTATCTATGTATCAGTGTAATGATGTAACTGTGTAACAGTGTAACAGTTTAACTGTGTAACAGTGTAAGAACATAAGAGTGTAACAGTGTAATGCAGATCTGCAAAAAGCATTTGATCTTTACGCTTTTGAACTTATAGCAGGAGAATAATTTATATTTTGCAAAACTGGAAACTGTTTTCAATTAATACTCAGCAAAAAAGTCATTTAAACACTTTTTTGCATAATTTAAGTGTACAAATTTTTAAGAGAAATAACACTGCAGTAACGAGTGATCGCTAGTTACCAAACAGGATATTACCATATTTATTTCACATTTACATTCGAAGTGTGGTGGGATGTGACTGAATTTACTCTGTTCCTCCTTGAAGATCCAGATTTAGATCCAGTGTGTGATAGTAATGTGTGGTTTAGGACGGAGCCACTGCACTCACTCTGTGTGATAAGGAACCACTTCTTCCTTAAAGAACCGCCGGACGTTCTGTCTGAACAGGTCATGTTCCTCAGAGAAAATCCGCCGTGTCCCGATGTCCATCATCGTCTTGGCCATCGAGGTCTCGGGGCGAAAGGGGGCAGGCGTGTCACCCT
Organism: Pangasianodon hypophthalmus; assembly: GCF_027358585.1. Lineage (NCBI taxonomy): Eukaryota > Metazoa > Chordata > Actinopteri > Siluriformes > Pangasiidae > Pangasianodon > Pangasianodon hypophthalmus. Next base: position 1,774,818 of record NC_069715.1, read on the forward strand.
GTAGGTGCTGTGAGTACTGCATTCTGGGAAAGATCAGGTTATTTATAAACATAAAGAGCATGACATTACACAGCTTACTGCCAATCAACAATATCATTATCATTCCATTCAGAAGAACACAGCATTTTTCAAGTCAAGTCAAGTCAAGTCGAGCTTTATTGTCATTCTGCTACATGTGTGGACATATAGTGGAACAAAATTGCACTGTGTTACACCAGCACTATTTCAGCACCAATTTTGATAAAGTCTGTCCAATTCAGAAGGCATCATAACAAAAGATCTCATTTCTAGTTCATTATTTTGGACCAATTTGAAGGAGCACCACACCATCTCAGAGGAGGCGATCTCATAACCATTTTAAAGGTTATCATGATATAAAAAGTTAATATAACGCAAAAATGTAACATTGAAACATAACTACACATAAATGTCTAAAAGTATAAGACACAATAGGGACATACAGCTGAGGCTAAAAGTTCATATACACCTGGGCTAACGTTATTCAATCTCAGTGTTTCACAACTTCACACATTTCATGTTACATATCATACATTTCTTTGGGCAACTCAATTAGGACACTTACTTTGTTCACATCAGAGGTCATTTTAAAACAATCAATTAGAGACAAGTTTACTTACACCAAGCTGACTGTCTCTTTAAACAGTGTGAAAGATTCCTGAAATTGATGTAGTGAATTTAGAAGCTTCTGACTGGCCAATTGTCATAATGAAGAGGAAACTGGCTGTGCACTGTGGCTGTAAAGGCCGGTAAGATGCCAAAAGGCTGGGGCCATCCCAGGAAGATGGCCCCAGACAGTGTTCCTCACCCGTGTGGCCTCTTCATTCCTGTCGTCATTGTTTGGGGAGATGGCAAAGAAACCAGTCTGCAGCACTTCACTGACTCAGGGGTGGCTGGCAATTTCATGGATGAGTCAAGAGACTAGGGTTGCCAGTAGACCCACTCCCCCATCCCATACCGGTCTTCGCGCTTGACAGGCGACCATTAGGCTCAGGACCCATAACCACACAAAGTCACCTGTCACACTACAGTTAGGCCACCTCACAGAACGCCTGACCTTCTATGTGACTCGAGTACCTGAGCTGCTCCTAGTGTTCGGGTTCCCTTGGCTTCAAGCACATAACCCCTGCATTGACTGGTCTACTAGGTCCATTTCTGTTTGGGGCTCTAGGTGTTCCCAGAGCTGCCTCAAACGAACACGCGCCTTACCTCCAACTATTTCGCAAACAGTAGATATATCTCGCGTGCCCCAAGATTATTGAGACCTCCAGGAGGTCTTTTTTAAACAAAAGGCCCAGACACTGCCGCCCCATAGGTCCTTTGATTGTGCGATCAACGAAATTTTTTTCAAAACTACGTAGCGCCTACAATCTGATCCGCAACAGGGTAGGGGATGAGTGGAAGACTGCGTTTATCACGCCGTCTGGGCACTATGAGCATTTGGTGATGCCCTTTGGCCTGATGAACGCCCCCGCGGTCTTCCAGCGGTTCATTAATGAGGTCCTCCGGGAGACCCTAAACCATTACACCTTCGTCTATGTAGACAACATTTTGATTTTTAGCAGCTTGCTGGAGGAACATGTGGTTCATGTGTGCCGGGTCCTTCAGCTCCTCCTCTGGAACCATCTATATGTCAAACTAAAGAAGTCCCAGTTTCATGTAACCACAATCTCCTTCTTGGGCTTTGTTGTGTCCCAAGGGAGTCTTAGTATGGACCCAGACAAGGTAAAGGCCGTCACACAGTGGCCACAACCCACCTCAGTCCGGCTGGTACAATGCTTCGCAACTTTAGCACTCTGGCAGCCAACTTAGTGCACTGACCAAGAAGACCCAGGCTGGGTTTAAGTGGACTAGAGAGGCACAGCAAGCCTTTGAAACCCTGAAGGATAAATTGACAACGGCCCCTGTGCTGCATATGCCTGACCCTGAGGCTCAGTTCATAGTGGAAGTCGATACCTCAGATATAGGAGTGGGCGCCGTCCTTTCCCAGCTTTCAGGGCCAGACCAGAAATTACATCCGTGCGCATACTTCTCCCACCGTCTAACCCTGTCAGAGAGGAATGACGTTGGGAACCGTGAACTCCTGGCTGTAAAATTGGCATTGCAGGAGTGGAGGCACTGGCTGGAGGGTGCCAAGAACCAGTTCCTTATTTGGACAGACCACAAGAATCTGGCCTACATTCAGGAGGCCAAGCGCCTGAACCCCCAGCAGGCCAGGTGGTCCTTGTTCTTTACACGTTTTAACTTCGTCTTGTCTTATAGGCCAGGGTCCAAAAATCTTGAATCAGATGCACTCTCTAGGCAACAGGATATATCCTCACGGGAACCCAGCCACGAGACTATAATTTCCCCTCCCCGAATACTGGCTCCCTTCTGCTGGGGCCTGGAGGAAGCCACCCGCACGGCTCTCTATCAGGAGCCAGACCCGGGTGGAGGCACTCCAGGAAAACTCTATGTATTGTTGAACATACGGCCTCAGGCCCTGTCTTGGGGTCAAAGATCTCCATTTGCAGGGAACCCTGGGGTCACCAGAACCCTGGAGTTTTTGAGCCGACACTTCTGGTGGCCCAATATGGAGAGGGACGTCCAGGCCTATGTGGCTGCCTGTCAGGTCTGTGCTCGGAACAAAGAGCGACATACTAGCCCATCTGGTTAGCATCATCCCCTTCCAATACCCTCTTGCCCATGGTCCCACCTTTCACTGGACTTTGTTACAGGTCTGCCAACATCCCAGGGGATGTCATTTATACTGGTCATCGTGGATCGGTTCTTGAAGGCCTGTAAATTCATTCCCTTGCCCAGACTCCCTTCGGCCAATGAGACGGCTAAGCTCCTACTGCAACATGTGGTTCAGGTCCATGGCTTTCCAACGGACTTGGTCTCCGACTGGGGACCACAGTTTACCAGCCGATTCTGGAAAGCCTTCTGCCATCTCTTGGGGGCTACAGTTAGTTTATCCTCAGGTTTCCATCTGGAGTACCAAGAGAGTCAACCAAGAGAGTCAACCAAGATTTGGAGCGCTCCCTCAGGTGCCTGGCTTCCTCCAATCCTTCATCTTGGGCAGAGCACCTGATGTGGGTGGAGTATGCCCACAACACCCTCTGGCACGCGTCACTAGGTATGTCACCGTTTGAGTGCCAGTTTGGCTATCCCCCACCCTTGTTTGCAGAGCACAAGCAAGGGGTTTCTGCAGTGGAACACATGGTGCGCCGATGCCGCAGAATCTGGCAGAAAGCCAAATTATATCTGCAAGCTGCTGCCCAGAGAAGCACCCATGCCACCAATCGGAAAAGGCTTCCGGGCCCAACCTTTCGTCCAGGTCAGCGGGTGTTGCTGGCGACCAGGGACCTTCCATTGCAGCTAGAGTCCAAGAAATTGGCCCCGTGGTATATTGGGCCTTTTAAGATCCTTAGGAGAGTCAATCCGGTGGCATACTGCCTAGCACGCCCCACACTATGAGAATCTACCCTACCTTCCATGTGTTAGGGTTTTGCTGGGAATCGAACCCGGGTCGCCAGCGTAGTAACCCAGCAAACCCCCACTAGGCCACCAGGGGAATGACTCAAGTGCAGAGGAGTGAGGCGAGAGTAGAGTAAAGGAAACAGTTTATTAATTAAGATCCAAAATCCAAGGCAAAAAATAACAAAAGTATAATCCAAATGCTCAGAAGATCCAACAACGGCAAATTCAAAGTCCAAAAAGTTCACAAGAAAGCAAAGTACCAAAACAACACAAAGACATAGGTAAGGAACACGAAACAGAGGTTACTAGTCTTAAACATCACAGCACAAAGACTCCGTGACTAGAGACCAAACTGAGGGGGTATAAATACACAAACAAATCAAGGGGGCAGACTGAAAACAGGTGTAAGTAATGAGGACTAGGCGGGGCACAAGGCACATGGAAAAACAAAAGCACATGGCTGTCAAAACAAAACACAAAACACAGAAGCAATAGCGGCCTCTAGAGGCCAAGATAGTCCAAGTCCTAACAGGACCCCCCCCTCAAGGAGCGTCTCCTGATGTTCCCAGGGCGCTCAGGATGGGCCAAATGGAAGTCCCGACAAAGATCTTTGTCTAAAATGTCCCGGGCGGGGACCCAACAGCGCTCCTCAGGGCCATAGCCCTCCCAGTCCACCAGATATTGAAGCCCGCCACGGACCCAGCAGGAGTCCAGCAGGCCGTGCACAGTGAACACGGTCTGACCCTGGAGGATGCGGGGAGGCGGGGGATTCCTAGGAGCAGGGGCATAAGAGGACGTCAGTAAGGGCCGCAACAGGGATACATGGAATGTGGGGTTGATCCGTAGCAACCGGGGCAACTGGAGGGTCCTCCTAACCTTGTTCCAGGTCTTGCGACACCGTCTCATGTACTGGCTGACCGAGGGCACCCCAGCAAGACAGGACAAACGACCTCATGTCCTTCTCCATGCTTGGCCACCAGAAGCGTCTCTTCAAGAAGTCCAGTGTCCTCCGAGCTCCCGGGTGGGCGGTGAGAGGGGACGAGTGACCCCACTGGAGAACCTTGGCCCGGGCTTGATGAGGGACGTACAAGAGGCCCGGTGGCCCCGTCCCAGGGCCGGGGTCCTGGCATTGAGCTTGTCGGACGGCCACCTCAACACCCCAGCGAACAGGGGCCACAATCCGGGACACAGGGATAATAGGCCCAACTTCACTCTCCCTGTTGGTGGACGAGAATAGCCTGGAAAGCACATCCGGTTTGCTGTTCTTAGAGCCAGGGCGGTACGATAGGGTGAAGTTGAATCGACTAAAAAAAAAAGGCCCACCTAGCCTGTCGGGGATTCAGTCTCTTGGCTTGCTGGAGGTACTCCAGGTTCTTGTGGTCCGTCCAAACCAGGAATGGATGTTGTGCTCCCTCCAGCCAGTGCCTCCACTCCACAAGGGCCAGTTTAACCGCGAGCAGTTCCCGATCCCCCACATCATACCGGGACTCCGCAGGGCTCAGGCGGTGGGAGAAGTATGCGTAGGGGTGCAACCTGCCATCCGAGCGTTGAGAGAGGACTGCGCCGACACCACTGTCCGAGGCGTCCACCTCGACGACGAATGGTTGCGATGTGTCCGGGAGAACCAGAATGGGTGCTGTGCAGAAGCGATGCTTGAGGTCCCTGAACGCCTTTTCCGCCTGAGGAGACCAGACATAAGATCCATTGGTCTTTTTGGTGAGGTCCGATATGGGCGCTGCTACAGAACTGAAGTTCCTGACAAACTTGCGGTAGAAGTTAGCAAATCCTAAGAACCGCTGAACTTCTTTAATGGACTTGGGAGTGGGCCAGTCCCGGACGGCCAGGGTCTTGGCTGGATCCATCTGGAGTTGTCCTGTTCGTACAATAAAACCCAGAAAGGAGACCTCAGGGACATGAAACTCACATTTCTGGGCTTTGGCAAACAGATTGTTCTGTAGCAGCCTCTGGAGAACCTGGCGGACGTGATGGCGGTGCTCCTGCAAGGTCTTGGAAAAAATCAGAATGTCGTCGAGGTAAACAAAGACATATTGGTTGATCATGTCCCTCAAGACGTCGTTGATAAGGGCCTGAAAAACTGCTGGCGCATTGGTGAGTCCGAAGGGCATCACTTGGTACTCATAGTGCCCTGACGGGGTGTTAAAGGCAGTCTTCCACTCATCTCCCTGTCGGATGCGGATGAGGTGGTATGCATTGCGTAAGTCCAACTTGGTGAAGACAGTAGCGCCTTGGAGCAGATCGAACGCTGTGGACATCAGCGGAAGGGGATAGCGGTTGCGCACAGTGATCTTGTTCAGGCCCCTGTAATCAATACACAGCCGGAGCCCCCCATCCTTCTTGCCGACAAAGAAGAAGCTGGCCCCAGCGGGTGAGGTGGAGGGTCGAATGAACCCAGAGGCCAGGGCGTCCTTGATGTACTCCTCCATGGCCTTGCGTTCTGGCTGAGAGAGGGAAAACAGTCTGCCACGAGGAGGGGTAGCCCCAGGGAGCAAGTCGATGGCACAGTCGTAGGCACGGTGCGGAGGAAGAACGGCGGCCCTGCTCTTGCTGAAGACTTCTTTCAGATCCCAGTACTCTGGGGGAACTTGGGATAACTCGGTGAGATCAGGAGGCTCGGCAGGAGACACAGGAGAGCTAGAGAGCAGACAAGAGGCATAGCAAGCAGGACCCCATTCCACAACCTGGCTTGTTACCCAGTCTATGCGAGGGTTGTGGCGGGTAAGCCAAGGAAGGCCTAGAATAACTGGGAACTCCGGTGAATGAATCAGGTGCAGGGATATTTCTTCTTTTCTTCTTGAGACTGGAGAAAGACTGGAGAAGTTACTTGGGTGACTTTTCTGTCACCTAAAGCTTGGCCATCCAGAGCAGACACAGACAGCGGGACTTCAAGAGGTACTGTAGGGACATTGATTCTTCGGGCGAAGAGGACATCCATAAAGTTTCCAGCCGCCCCGGAGTCTAACAAGGCCTGGCAAGAGTGGACCGACTCACCCCAGGAGATGGAGACAGTGATGTAGACTCCTTGGCCGGGAAGTTCGGGAGAGAGGGTAGTCCCCGTCGCAACCCTCCCTCGGCTGGACGGGGCGGTCCTTTTCCCAAGAGCTCGGGACATGATGCTCGGAAATGGCCAGGCTTGCCACAGTAGATGCAGCAATTGTCCCTCCTTCTGCGCTCCCTTTCAGCTGCGGAGAGACGAGTACGGCCAACTTGCATGGGCTCTGGACAGTCACTGGAGGAGGTGGACGGCCTCCAGGTTGAGGCAGTGAAGCAAGGGGAACTCAGAACTTGGTGACGCTCTCTAATCCTGTTATCAAGACGAATGGCATGCGAGATCAGAGTTTCGAGGTCGCTTGGGCATCCTATAGAGGCCAGACCGTCTTTGATGGGGTCAGACAGACCATGGTGGAAGGCTGAAACCTGGGCAGTCTCATTCCATCCGCTGACTGCTGCGAGCGTCCGGAACGAGATGGCATAGTCTGCAACGATTCCCCCTTGTTCCGCTGAACACTCGGGTCCCTGTCTCTGCCAGATGGCTGTTGCCCAAGCTCGTGCCTTATCAGCTAACAAAGTTATCACAAATGCAATCTTGATCCGTAGTGTAGGTGGTAGGCTGGAGCTCAAAGGTGAGTTGGCACTGGGTAAGGAACTCCCAGCACTCACCGTGCTTGCCGTCATACCTCTGTGGTGCAGGAAGACAGGGTTCGCGAGGTGAAGGAGGCAGCGTGGCATGAAGCACTGGAGCAGGAGCAGATGGTGGAGGCAGAGGAGTCAGCTGTGCCAGGGCTTTCCCAATTTGTTGAAGCAGTTCCTCGTGGCGAGCAAGGGCCTCACATTGGCTTGCAAGTGTTCGTCCACGAGTGTCCACGGTAGTTCTGAAAAGTGTTAAAGCGGCCATAATTCCCTGAAGGTCAGCCGGGTAGACAGTTGAAGAAGCCTTTGCTGAGTCGGTCATCACGGAGTCTAAGTCCTAACACCATGTCTCATGACTAAAGCCATTCCTGTGCAGCTCTCTGGTGACTTCCACCCTTCCATCCCAACCTCCTCCTCGTATTATTGATGGAACCCCAGCCTTTACTGTGAGGCGTATCCTGGACTCACGTCGCCATCGAGGGGGCACCCAGTGCTTGGTGGACTGGGAGGCTTATGGTCCAGAGGAACGCTCTTGGGTCCCAGCTCCACACATCCTGGACCCAGAGCTCATCAGAGACGTCAGGAGCTGTTCCTTGGGGGGGGGAAGGGGGGGGGGGGCTAATGTAACGCGGCAGGTGCCTTCTCAGGCAGATCCGCGGCCACCTGCACGGGCTTTTATAACACGCCAATCTCAGGTAGGTAATCAGCGTAAATGTGCAGCACCTGGCAGTAAAGGGATATATACATATATATATATAGACATATATATATAGATATATAGATATATATATATATATATATATGTATATATCCCTTTACTGCATAGTGTTGTCATATGGCAACTATTAATTTATCTCCAATTTTTTTGATAGACAATAATACAAAACTACTTTTTTCTATGTAACTGGAAAAAGGGGGCTTTAAATTTGACATAACAAAAAAAACACCATGTCACATGACTAGGAAGTGCTGTTTGTACTTCCTTTTTTGCAATCACATGGCATGGTGAAGGTCAGAGGGCTCTCAAAATTTGCTGAATATTTCAATATTTAGGCAAAACTACTTAAAGCAAAAAAATTGAAACATTATCTGAGATAAGTTAACATTTGTTTTTTATCATTTAAACAAGTTTATATATTTTGAGTATTCTGTTAAATGGTGAAATGTAATTGTTGCCATATGGCAACAACATGCGATAACAGAACTGTTTGCTGTTGCTCGACCACGCCTGTACAACTGTGTCTTCTTTTTATTAAAAGCTGCAAATGGATCCCCACTCCGGTGACTCATCATTACACTTGCTGATATAACATGGTATTTAATGCATTGTTTCTGCATTATTTATTTATAATAGCATTCCGCCATAAATATTTATGATGAGAATCCTTATTATAAATTTCACCAGGTGGAATAGTGAGGGAGGATGGACCAGGATCGTTCCAAAAAGTGAAAGACCTGAAGTGGCACACCAACAGAAGCATTACACAAATTCCGAAATGGAAAGGCACCCTCCCTGAAGCGGTTGGGCTATCAGAACCAGTGGAATACTTCCGCCGCTTTCTTCGTAGAGGTGTAATCGATGAAATTGTCAGGCAAACTAACTGTATTCTCTGCAGTGTGATGTCACCAAACCACTGAATGTAACATATGAAGAAATAGATTGGGATATGTTTCTACATGTCTGTCCACAGCCTGCACACAGAACTGGATATACTGGAATCTGAAAACAAGAGTAGAGAATGATGCAAGCATCATGGCAGTGAATCAAGAAGGGCAAAAAAGCTTCCTCCACTTTGCCAACAACAGTGACCAAGTGCCAGGTGGAGATAAGTTGTTCAAAATAAGGCCACTCCTCAATTCCCTGACAGCTAGCTTCAACAGTATCCAAATGGATGAAATGTTGTGCGTGGATGAGCAGATGATCCCCTTCAAGGGCAAGAACCAGCTGAAGCAGTATGTCCCAATGAAGCCAAAATGCTGGAGGTATAAGGTGTTCATTTTGGCAGACCAGAATGGCATTGTGTATAACTTTGATGTCTACACAGGGCCAATTCAACCACCTAATGGATACCCTGACATTGGTGCAAGTGGTAACATTGTGTTGAAGCTGGCCTCTATTGTACCCTGCAACATGTCATACAAGATCTTCTATGACAACTGTTTCTGCAGCATGGATCTTCAAGTACTCCTTGAAAAAAAGAAGATCCACAGCATAGGGGCAGTCAGACAAACCTGTCTTGCAGGATGTACATTCATAGACGACCAAACCATGAAGAAGAAAGGATGAGGCACACATCAGGAGAAGATTACCACTCATGATGGTGTGAACCTGAGGGCTGTCAAATGGTTCGACAACCACCCTGTCACACTCTTGAGCACCATTGTTGGAGCAAACCCTGTCACACATGTGCAGAGGTGGGACAAAAAAAGAAAAGAATTCATACAAGTCCCATGCCCCAACATGGTACCTCTTTACAGCAAGAGCATGGGAGGAGTGGATCTTCTTGATTCACTAATGGCTCTCTACCGCACCAAGATCCGCTCCAAGAAGTGAGACACCACTGACCACTGGCCCTTACAAGGAATTGAGAAGGGAAGATGTAAGGTGCTTGGATGCAAAGGCATTGTGAGGACCAAGTGCTCAAAGTGTTCCATCTTCTTCTGCATCAAAGAAGTGAGAGTGAGAGGAACTGCTTCTTGGACTTTCACAAGGGGTGAAATGGGATTAAATTAGGAAATAGCATGGAGGGCTAGAATGAAAGATATGATTTAGATTGAAATGTAGGATATGTATATATATATTGGCATAATAATTCTGGTGTATTGATAATCTTATCACTTTATCAAAAATTGGTATTCCATAGTTTTTCTATGACTCATGATTGCCAGCGCTGGCCATTGTGTTCCTCACAACAAATGCTTTGTTCCTTCTTTATCTTAGAATCTTTTTTGTTATATAAAACTATAAGAAGTAATATTTCTGGTTGGTCAGAATGACAGCCAATGACAGTAAAGGACCGTCAGCCAATGACAGTAAAGGACCGCCCTAAACTGGCTCGTTCATAAAAACCCCATCTCGCATCAAAAATCTCCATAGCAGCTTACTGATTCATCTACGGTGTCACTGTCATTGTGCACGTGAGTAAAGCTGATTAAACCTAACAATCAGGAAGGAAATACATATAAGGGAAATATTTTTAACGATTATACTCAAATGTGCACCTGGTTTATTTATTTAAACAGGAAAACCATAACAGATGTGTAGATATATTAGCAGTCCATCGAGTACAAATCAAGAATAGAGCAATACTGTACTATAGCTCTGTTGAATTCTGGACTGTGATTAGTCAGAAGGTGTTGATTAATTTTTTATAACAGCAGCTCTGACAGTAGTGCAGCTGTAAATCACAGGTTTATATTAATGCGGGTCAGCTTCAGATCAGCTTGGGCAATAATTCTTGTCTAGTGTCCTTATCAATTTTCTGCATTAAACATTTGCTATGAGCCTTACTGTTTGACAAATCTGTCTTTCCTTTTCAGAACCATGAGCAGGAACTTCTTGTCCATGAACGAAGAGCTCCGTAAGGGAGACTTCCTGTTATCCAACAACCGAGAGTACAAGGCAATCTTTCAGGTAGAATTAAAACAGAAAAAAGAGAAACTCCAGGTTCAAAAAGAAGAGCTGCATTTCTTTATGTTTATACCCTCTACATAGATAGCACTGGCCATTCCTAATTCCTTTTTTACTATTTGAAAAATTACTTCCAATACTTTTCACAGAAATATAAACCCAACCACTGTTTTCCAAAACTGAACACTCATGTCTCATTTCAGGAGGATGGGAACTTTGTGGTCTACGGCTGGAGACCTCTGTGGGCATCTAATACATGTGGCAAAACCGACGCCCATCGGCTGATCATGCAAGGAGACTGCAACCTCGTCATGTACATGCCGGGCAGACCCGTGTGGGCCACCAATACTGACCGGAAGGACGCCAGAATGTGCCGTCTGACTCTGGGCAACGACGGCATTCTTGTTGTCGAGAATGATGCGGCTGTGGTGTGGAAATCTACTAAGTCTAATTAAAAGCAATGAAGCAATCTTGTCTCAAAACTCTCTGCAGCTGTCAGGAAAGTTATAAAATAAATCAGTAAAGAGAAGCAGCAGGATGTCTCTGTGTCTCTGTACTACTGTTATTATAATAAGTTCAAGCAAAACAGGCGGGCAGTACAAGACTGCCAACAGAAATGAATACTCTGAATAACAGACTGAATACTTTTCCCTGCACCTAAAACCCAGATAAGACCCCAGACTTACCCTCTAGTTATCCTCCTTTATCACGCAGCAAGACAAACACAGAAATTATAAGCAAGACTCCAGGGCTATCAGAATGGAAACTTACTCCATCACTAATCCAACCCAATCGAACAGGCTTTATCAAAGCAAACAGTCAACTACTAACTCTCACAGAATACTTAACCTTCTCATGTATAAATTATTTAAAAAAATAAACATATGCATGTCATATATTAACTTTTTCTAAACATCTCCTATATTAAAAAGTCAATGGATTGTCCATGTCTAGAAATTCTGTGAGAAAGAAAATGATAAAACTTTATTCCAGAAATTAAAAAAAAAATTTCAAAGTCTTTAGAAACACAAATTGTTAACATTCAGGCACTAAAATATTCAAAGTTGATGACCAAAATTATAGAACATTATAGCAATATTCTAAGCCTTCATTTGAGTCTGGCACAGCAATTTTTTTTTACTTAATTTGTCTAGAGTTTGTAAAAATGTAGGAGAGACATGCTGCATTGAGAACCGCAAACAGTACTGAGAGCAACAAAAATAAGGATACTGTTTTATGTTAAATTACAGTAAGGGGCCAAAGTGAATTGGAGGTGATTTGCACCTTCTATTTTCTTAAAAACAGCCTAAATCAATGATGCATAATTGTGCACTCTGTGTATATAAGGATTAACCAGATACAACTTACACCACACCAAAAATCAGAAAGAGCACCAGTCACACTCTGTGGAGAGAAAACCTTCGACAGAGTCAACTGGAAATTCTTATTTACCCCATTAAATAAATTCAGCTTTGGAGAATCATTAAATTTTTTTTAAGTTCAGATTTTATCCACTTTACTTATAGCCACCGTTATTACAAACAAACTATTATCACAAAGCTTCTGCACGCAGGTACCAGATAAGGTCCCGATCTCCAGGTCCCTATTTGCCATTTTTAATCAAACCAGTAGCTTCTACAACAAAATGTGAACACCTGTGGTGACCAGACATCAACAATGCAACATAAAATCAGACCATTTGCAGATGATATATTACTCTTCTTACAAAATCCCACATCTGCAATACAAGAGATTATCCACACACCACTGAAAACACTCCAAAAACACCATTTACATTTACAAAGCGCACCAAATCCACTACCTTCGCACATCTTATCAGACACTGCAGTCCAGACTCTGTTAGAGCTACACACTCAACTCTAATCCAGTACTGAATACTATAAACAACAGTCACCAACGATAGATAAAACCTTCCCCTCTCTCGCATTAGCAGAATATCGTCTATAAAAATAACATTATTACCAAAAAGAAATTATTTGTGTGGAATGATCCCTCTACAGCCCTTCTTTACCTGGTAAGAGACGAGTGAGGGAACGACTGTTTATAGCTACTGTAACGTAAGTGAGAACAGCCGACATTCCATACCAAAAAAAAAGAAAGAAAGAAATTAACTATAAAAAGATAAAATGTCCATTAAAATTTCATTAAATAAAATAAACCATTGCAACTGTTGGTAAAATATTTCTGTGGTATAAAAATAAGAAACACTTCAGAAAGTGTTATTACAGGAACTAATCGACTTAGTCACAGATTATTTTTTATTTTTTTACGTAATCAACACTTTCTGACCAATCAGAATCCAGAATTCAAGAGCGCCGTGGTATGCAAAGTCACTATTACACTATTATACCACTATATTTCAATATTTCAAAGAATTCAGATCAAGTTTTAACAGTTTATTGGGATTCAGGAAGCCATTTTATTTGGGATCAAGTCTTTAATTTTATAGAGTAACATGTACATAAACAATATAAACATGTATAAACAGTTTAACAAATACATTTGCTAGGGGGAATAAACATTATTATACAAAGACATGAAAAAGTCTGAATAGTTTCCTGTTTTTTTGAGGGTAAAACTGATTCAGCATAATGCATTCTGAAAAAAAATGCATGGTTTCTCTCCTGAGAACTTGCATTTATGGATATTAAATTCAGCCATTAAGAGGATCTAAAAAAAATTAGGGATCCAGTCAGTATGACGGAATCAAGCAGAGTGACGTCACGAAGCGGTGCTCACGTGACCTTGACCCTTCGGTTGTTATTGAACACAGTGAACTTTTCCCTAGTAGCCTCTGTACAGTTATAATTCCAGTGCAAAGTGTGCATGGGTTAGAATTAAACACAGGAAGTGTGTTTGTGTGTGTTTGTGTGTGTGTGTTTGTGTGTTTGTTGGATTTGGTGAAGGACAGTGTGGAATAAAGTGCAGTAAAGTGATTTACCTGCAGCACAGAGGCACTGGAGCTGATTTAATCCTGCACAGGAAACTGCTCACACATCTGGACAACATCATGGACTACTTTATAGCGTCTGTGTGCTGTGTGTGTAACAAATGTAGCTGTAGTTATGCACTGAAGAGTGTGAAGCTTGCCACACATGGAGGGAGAGAGAGAGTGTGTGTGTGTGTGTGTGTGTGTGTGAGTGTGTGTGTCAAAATAAGAGCTCCGCTTCCTCCAATCATATTGAATGAGTTTACACATAAATTGGTTATGCAAATGTCTTATGGTTATATGCAAATATGAAAAAAATCAATTAAATTATTTACAAGTTACACGACTTCCGGTTTCCGGTTTAATCCATCTGACAAACTTAAGGGCTAAAAAAAGAGTGGCACATCACTAATTTATTTATTTATTTATTTACTTACTTACTTACTTAATTACTTATTTAATTGTTAAATTAAAAAAAAAAAAACACCATAATCCATGTCAATGTGTTGAAACAGAGCCTCAGGAAGTGTCTGTGTGTGTGTGTGTGTGTGTGTGTGTGTGTGTGTGTGCGCGCGCGTGCGTGTGCAGCTCGCGCATTCCGCCACCAGAGGGCAGCACGAGCACATGGTGAGAACCTCAGGGTTCTCTGCTGGTTCCTCTGAGGAAACTCTTCCAGGTTCTGTGTAGAGCTTTTAGAGAGCTCAGAAGAAGCCTAGCGTACCTGAAGCGTTTTTCTTAGAGTGTACTAACCTCAAACTAAAAGAGTAAACAAACAATAATGCAATTATACAAGGTAAAAAAAAGATAACAAAATAAAAACACAAAGATAAACAAAAGATAAATATACTGAGATATATATTCACTCACTCACTCATATCCAGTAAGTGCTTTATCCTGGTCAGGGTGGCAGTGGATCCGGAGCCTATCCCGGGAACACCGGGTGTGAGGTGGGAATAATCCTGGATGAGACACCAATCTCACACACACACACACACGTTCACACACACACACACATAGGGGGGATTTATCTCAGCCCTACCTACTGGCCTGTTTTTGGGAGGTGGGAAGAAACTGGAGCTGTGAGGTGGCAATGCTTTCCGTGCTTGAAAAATATATTGAAAATGTAAATAAGAAAACAGAGGATGTGCTTTAATTAAATGTGAAATGAAATGTAGCTGTTGAGCAACTCTGTTTACTGCTGAAGAGCTCTCAGTGCAGTAGATCAGCTCCTGAGTGATTAAAGATCCAACCTCTTTTTTTCCTGCAAACTCCAACCTGTAGGTGCGGGTTAGTGAAGATCACGAGCATTGTGACTCAGGGTAGTTAAAGTGGAACTCAGAGAGCAACACCACTCACTAATTCTTTGTGAATTTGTGATTGTGGAATTATGAGGGAAATTAAGGAATTATCAGGTAATCCATTACTTGTAGCTGAAGTTAGAATGCAAGGCTGACAAAACAGACACAGCTTGGTTCCCCCGTAGTCTTGACTGTAATCACAAGCTGTTAAACAGATAGCCCAAAAAATCCCTGACATGTGTACAAAGGTGTGAAGTAAAGGACAGGTCGCCATTACTAATGCCATTTTATAGTGTCCTATATTGACCATGTGACTTTATGTTAAAGGTCTTGATGTGTGTATGTGTGTATATGTGCAAGAAGGTAGCCAAGTGTCGAAATAGACTTCCTTTCAACCAGAGAAACTCTGATGAAACTAAGTTCAGGAACTATTCAACTTGCAAAGACGACTTAAAAAGATGAAGCTGCCTGAAGTGAAACAATTTTTTTTTTAAAGTTGCTCAATAGAAAAAGTAACGTAGTATACCAAGAAAACACAGAAACACCCTTTTTAAAACCACTTGTTTGAGCAAAGTCGTGTCTTCAAGTTGATTAGTTCATGAAACCTTAGTTTCATCAGAGATTCTCTGGGCCACCCTCCTGACACACACATAAAACTAGAAATAGAAATGCTAGAAATTAGAAACTAGAAATCAAAAACTAAAAACTAGAAATTATTTTTTAAAAAGTGAAAATATAAAGATTGATATGCCCAGGTCAGCTTGTGCATAAATTTTTTGTCCAGTGTCCTTATCAGCGTTTTTACATCTACATTTATCTCATTTGGAGAACTCTACTCCAACGCAACTTACACTTGAGATGGGATACAACTGATCAGGTGAGCATTAACTCTCTTGCTCAGGGACCCAACAGGAACAGCTCGGTGGTGCTGGGATTTGGACTCGCAACCTTCTGATCAGTAGCCCAATGTCTTAACCACTCAGTGCATAAAACAAACCAGACACAGACTTTTTAATCTTTTCAAGAACCATGAACTTCTTCAAGAGCTCCAGGTGAAAGACTTCCTGTTATCAATCAATGGAGAGTACAAGGCAATCTGTTGGATAGAATTAAACAGAAAACAATGAGAAACTCTGCACAGGATCCTCTACTTTAAAGGCACTGGCCATTCCTGATTCCTCTTTTTTTCCTTCATCAGCTATTTGAAAAATGATTTGCAATACTTTTCACAGAAATACGAACTCAACTCCTGTTTTCCAAAATCAAACATTCTCATCTGGTTTCAGGAGCATGAGAACTTTCTGGTTTACAGCTGGAGTCCAGTGTGGGCATCCAACATTTATGGCACAGACCCCCAACAGCTGATCCTGCAAGAAGACTGCAACCTTGTCATGTACGCAGAGAGCAGAGCTCCTGTGTGGGCCCCCAAAACCAACAGTGTATAATCATGCACGCTTCTCACACAGGTCATGACTTGTTCTCCACTCTGGAAAACGCCTCTGTAGCACTCACCTCCTGGCTACAGGACAGATTCTTCCCTCGTCGCAGGAGATAAGAATCCTCACAGCAGGCGTTAACTGATGCTGGTCTTTCTTCCACCTCACCAGCTAGCGATCTTTTAATGTCCATTTCACAAATATGCGAACATGCTTCTTGCCTTAACACGTGGACATTTTGCACGACCACACTTTATGCGAAATTTGCACAATTTGATGATGTTCTCTGACATTATTCCTCATAAGGTTTTAGCTTTATTTGCATTACACTCTATAACTTTAAACTTCCTCCCCCCTTAATTTGCACAATTTTCTCCTAAACTTTTCTACAGTGTCACTCTATCTTCATTACTCATTCTACATGCAATCAGACTTGTGAAACTTTTTCTCCTACCATGTGAACTCTGTCCCTGCATTGCATTGTTGTATGTTGTATCTGTTGTTTGTAATGGACTTTATGTTTATGCCACTGTAGCACAAGAATTTCATTGTTTCTCATGTACTCAGTATTCTGGAAACATTGGACAAGAAAGTAAACTTGAAACCTGAATAAAATAAGCTTGAATGTTAAACTATTACCAACGATCTCATTTTATGTACAGTATAGTGATTCTGGTGTACTGATATCCTTATCATTAATCCTAAAACTTGTGTTCTATAGAAAAAAGATTTTCTGTGACTGATGATTGCCAGTGCTGACCCGAGGAGGATGAGCATCATCTTGGTTCCTCAGAATGAATGCTTGGTTCCTCCTTTCGCTTAATTACTGGAGTTCACTTAATTACTGGAATTATGGCAACCGTATTGCTAAACTATTCACAAGAATCCTGTTACCCCAAAAGTAGTCAATCAGCAAGACAGTGTTTCAGTTTCGCCCTGACTCTACAAGGCTAATATACTTCCTGTCGACCTGTTTTTTCGCTACTCCTCCTACAAATTATTTTCAGTCAACACCAAATTTGGCACACATCATCTTCAGGCCAACCTGTACAAAAGTTATTAAATGAATGTTGATATTCCAAATGGTTTCCCCATAATGTACCAACAAATCTGACGGAGAAGGAGCCAAACAAAAAGTGAGGCTGTATCTCAGCAATGACTTTGCCCACTGACACAAATCTTGGTAGGCATCTTCAGGACCAAGCTGTGAAGCTATACAACAAAATATAAATACCTTAGATGTTTTTAAATTGCAAGAAAAAAAAAATTTCAGGTCAGAACAGTAGCGATCATGACCACAAGTCAAAGTAGCATCAGACAACTCCACTGGTCACAGCAGTAGTGGCAGCTGCAGCAGCAATGCCACCCTGCTGCCCATTTGTTCATCTAGACCTTTCCTCCTACAGTCAGAGAATTCCACCAGAATCAGAATCACCTTTATGACATTAATTGTACATTAGTGCAGGATGTGCAAAAGTGGGCCAGTGCAACTGCTCACAGTTTGAAGTAAGAAGGTGCAGTTTAGCAGTCTGAGTTGTGCATGTTAATGTAACACATTTAATTAATTAAATGTAACACAGTTAATGTAATGAAACGGCAAAGTGGGGTTTTTCGTTAATGTCCGTGGAGGTGGATAAGAGACCATGGTGGGTCCTGGATATTGTTGATGAGGCCAGTTGTGGATGGAAAGGAACTGTCTTTGTGGCGTGTGGTTTTAGTCTTGATGGACCGCAGCCTCTTGCCAGAGGGGAGTGCCTCGAAAAGTTTGTGTCCAGGGTGAGAGGGGTCAGCCACAATCTTTACTGCCTGCTTCAGGGTCCTGGAAGTTTACAGGTCCTGAAGAGGTGGCAGATTGCAGCCAATCACCTTCTCAGCAGAGCGAATGACACACTGTCCTTGGCAGTGGCAGCAGCGTACCAAATGGTGATGGAGGAGGTGAGTATGGACTCGATAATGTAGATGTAGAAGTGCACAATCATTGTCTTTGGTAGGTTGAACTTCTTTAGCTGCTGCAAGAAGTACATCCGCTGATGCACTTTTTTAATCAGAGAGTTGATGTTCAGCACCCACTTGAGGTCCTGGGTGATGATGGTTTCCAGGAAGCAGAAGGAGTCCACAGTATCGACTGGAGAGTCACACAGGATGATGGGGGCAGGTGGGACGGGGCTCTTCCTGAAGTCTACCACCATCTCCACTGTTTTCACAGCACTGAGCTCCAGGTTGTTCTGATTGCACCAGGTCACCAGATGGTCAATCTCCCACCTGTAGGCAGACTCATTCCCCTCAGAGATGATCCCAATAAGGGTGGTGTTATCCGCAAACTTCGATAGTTTGACAGACTTTTGACTGGAGGTGCAGCTGTTGGTGTATAGGGAGAAGAGTAGAGGAGAAAGAACACAGCCTTGGGGGAACTAGTACTGATGGTCCGGGAGTCAAAGACATGTTTTCCCAGTCTCATGTGCTGCCTCCTGTCAGTCAGGAAGTCTGTGATTCACCTGCAGGTGGAATCAGGCACACTCAGCTGGGAGAGCTTGTCCTGTAGCAGGTCCGGGATGATTGTATAGAAAGCAGAGCTGAAATCCACAAACAGGATCCTGGCATAGATTCCTGAGGAGTCCAGGTAGTGGAGGATGAAGAGTTCTTTCCTCCTGCACGTTGGCTTGAGTTGGAATGTAAACATTGACCAGTATGAATGAAGCAAACTCACGTGGGGAGTAGAAGGGCTTGCAGTTTATGAAAAATGACTCAAGATCAGGAGAACAGTACTGCTGAATCACTGTCCCATCACTGCACCAGCCATTATTAGTGTAAAAACAAATTCCTCCACTCTTCATCTTGCCTGAAAATTCCATGTGGCGATACGCTCTGAAGAGTTGGAATCCTGCCAGCTGCAGCTCAGAGTCCGGTATCAGTCCACACAGCCACGTTTCCGTGAAGCAAAAGACAGAAGATGAAGAATAATCTCTGTTTTTCCTCCACCAGTAACTGAAGTTCGTCCAGTTTGTTGCACAGTGAACGCACGTTGGAGAGAAATATTCCCAGCAACGGTGTTTGATGTCCATGTTGGCAGAGACACACAAGCGCACTGGCACGTTTCCCGCTCCTCTGGAGTTTCACTGCATGTGCACAGGTGAGGGCACCTTTGACCAGAATGTCCAGTAGATTCACGGATATTTCGATGAATTTGTCAATTTGAAATTAATCCATAGAGACCGTAGCCCTGATGTTTGTGAGCTTTCATCTGGTGAATGAGCTTCTGGTATCATCACAAAAAACTGTTTTAACAAACAAAACAAGACAAAACAAAGTGCACCAACACACCAAGGCAGCCATCTGCGGCGCCATCTTAAAAACCACCCCTGTCTGTGGTCAAAAAATACCCATCATGTGTGAAACTACAAATCACTCTTAAATCCATTGGCCTAAAGTTATGGCTCTGCTTTCCTGTGATTGCTTAAGCAACAATTGTAGCGCGTCTGTGAATGTGCAGTTCACCGAGTCTGGGTGCTTGGCCCCCGAAAAGGCTTGTAACTTGATTAATTTTACAATATTAAGTAGTAGTAATTGTTTAGAAGCTGTTTACTAGTTCATACCTCTTCACAACTAATTTATTTTATTTGTCTTCAAGTTTGTGGGACTTGAAAAGCAACTTCTGTTCTACTACTATACTACTATAAATCTTTATAGGCCACAAAGCTTCACTTACAAAGTCAAACTCCTTGTGTGTGTGAGCACACATTTGCCAATAATGCTCTTTCTGATTCTGATAATTGTGACTTGTACTGACTCAGCAGAACTGGGAACTTGCCACTGTTGCTAGTTATTCTGTTAAATTGAGTCATTAGAACATAAAACCATAAGCAATAATTTTCCGCTTTGTCAGATGATTATGATCTGCAAATGGGCTGTCTGTAAGAAACCCCAGCCAATGAGAGCCCTAAAAACTCTGTCTCATTCTGTCTATATAAACCCCCATCACTCATCACCAATCCCCAAAGCAGCTCACTGATTCATCTCTGCTGTTGCTCTCATTGTGAAGGTGAGTAAAACTGATTAAACCTAACAATCAGGAAGGAAATACATGCAATGTCAGTGCCTTTTAAATATGTTTTTTAATAATTATGATCTAAATTTTTAATAATTATACAAGTGTGATGTGATTATAATTATATAAAATATATATATATACAAAAAGAGGTGCTGATATGGTCTCCAGTGTCAGCACTTTGTAACAGTCAGAGGTAAAGCTGTAACTTTAAGTTTTCCGACATCTTCAGGACAGAGGATTTTACACTTTGCGGTTTCTTGGTAACATGACAACCTGCGTTTTTTTTTGTCTTATTAACTTGAAGACAGAGAATAAAGAGAGGCTGATGAGGGAACGACTGTTTATAGCTGCTATAACGTAAGCGAGAACAGGAACTAAAAAAATTTAAACATTGGCAAAAACATTGGTATAAGAGAAAGAAAACACTTGTGGATGAGCTGTTTTAGGAAAATAATCAACTTCCGGGTGGTAAGAATAACCTTCATTTGCATCACCCCATCATGGATTATTTTCCTATTACAACATGCCCACAAGTGTTTTATTCATTGCTTATTAGCTGTGAGAGCTAGAAATGTGACATTAATTATTTAGAAACAGTGAAAATCTAAAGATTGATATCTTCAGGTCAGCATGTACATGAATTCTTGTCCAGTGTTCATTTTTTCAGAGTTATTACATACCTTATATAGACTTTTTTAATAATGCTGACTTTGCTATTCAGAACCATGAGCAGGAACTTCTTGTCCATGAATGAAGAGCTCCATAAGGGAGACCTCCTGTTATCCAACAACCAAGAGTACAAGGCAATCTTTCAGGTAGAATTAAAACCAAAAACTTTTTTTTTCTTCATTTGCTATTTGAAAAATTACATTTTATACTTTTTTTGCAGAAATATAATCTCAACCACCATTTCCCAAACTCTGATCTCTCATGTGTCGTTTCAGGAGGATGGGAACTTCGTGGTCTACGGCTGGAGACCTCTGTGGGCATCTGACACGTATGGCAATACCAGCGCCCAACGGCTGATCATGCAAGACGACTGCAACCTCGTCATGTACACACCAGACAAACCCGTGTGGGCCACCAACACCAGCTGCTCGGGTGTCAAAAGGTGCCGTTTGACTCTGGGTAACAACGGCATTCTGGTTGTCGAGAATGATGGCATTGTGGTGTGGAAATCCACCAAGAAAAATTAAAAGTAATGAAGCAATCCTGTCTGAAAACTCTCCCAGCTTCATTTCTGTCTGTAAAGTCAATAAATCAGTAAAGAGCATCAGCTGGACGTCTCTGTGTCTCTGTGTTATAACTGTTTTACTGTGATTATAATATTACATTCCCAAGCAAAACACTCAGTCAGCGTCAGAAGCTTGTCTGCTGAATCCAATCACACTGAATGTGATGTTAAGGCATTTACTCTGCTTTCACACTGCTGTACAAACAAATACCAACCAGCTTTCATATATTTTACTAATTATTTATTTAATATGGTGTATAATAATTAGTGTATTTATTTAATACACACTTAATATGAATTTAAATCTCGACTCCACTGTTTCTTTTCAGCTACACATAACCAAATCAACTTTCTTTCACTTCCATAATATCGCCTGGCTCCACCCCTCTCTCAGCTTTCAGGATGGAGAAAAATTGTTTCATGAGTTCATTGCATCACATCTTGATTCCTGTAACTCAGTTTTCTCAGGTCTCGCCCTCAAATCAACAAACGAACTGAACAAACTTCAATATATCCAAAACTCTGCTGCTCGATCACTCACACATACAAAGCCATCTGCACAGATCACTTCTGTTCTGCAGGAACTACACTGGCTACCGTTTCCAGCCCACATCCAATTCCAAGTTCTTATCATCACTTATAAAGCACTCCAAGGACTCGCCCCGTTCTGTTCTCTCTGAACTTCTCCTCCCTGACACACTAGCCCCATTCTCTTAGATCTTCAGGGACTGGTCTTCTTACAGTCCTTTCACTAAACCTCTGGACTCTTTACAGATGGAATGCGCAAAAGAATTCCCTTCCCACACAAAACTAACCTGATTTTCCCTCCTCTGCTCTTCCTGTGGTTTCTGCTCACCACTCCTTAGTCTGTCTGTTTCATACATGTTATCTTGCATACATTTTTATTTTGTTTTAACATTTCTATACAATTGATTGCTCTGTAAAATAAGCCTGGGTTTGTCAAAGGATTAATTTTGTTTTTATTAACAGTGGAGCCTTCTGTACTTTTAGCAGTTATGTTCTACCCATAAATATGTATGTAACGTATCTTTAAAACTTTAACCTAAAAACTAATTACAGTCCATTTATGTACGTTAAATCTTGCGTGAAGGTGCACTATACTGTTTCTGTGCTATGAAGCAGCAGGGTGGTGCAGCAGGTCGTGCTGTTGCCTCACAGCTCCAGGGTCCAGGGTTTGATCCTTATCACAGGGTCGTCCATGTTCTCTGGTTTCCTCCCAAAAACATGCCAGTAGGTGGATGGAGTTTGTGTATGGTGTCCCATGACAGTTAGTTACTTCCAGGGTGTATTCCCAGTTTCCCCCATGTTCTAAAATTTATTTCCTAATAATCTCAGAATTTCTAGAATGCAACTTAGAAGTAACTTTAACACTTTGTTCAGCCGCAGCTCCAAACGCCTTTTCACCCAGGTGTGTGACCTAAAATAGCAAGATGTCATAATCAGAGGTGGGGAATTTCAGGGGTGCAGGATGTGAGGTGAGATGGAAAAATTAATAAATAAATAAAATAAAACATTTAAAAATCTGTGATAATGTCATCATTATGTTTTAGTATTTCATTTTATTATTTTATTTACTTTTTGGGAGTCTATTTTATTTGTTTTGTTTTTATTTATTAGTTTAGTTTGGTTTAGTTTGGTTTACACATTTACTAGTCTGGGGTCCCTGGAGGACTAGTGGTTAAGCCACAGCGCTCTCACCACTGTGGCCTGGGTTCAATTCCCAGCCAGGTATCCAGCCACAGCCACTGGGGTTGCATGCAAGAGTGCGCTCTCTGTGCCGGTCCCAGGCCCGGATAAAACTGGGGAGGGTTGCATCAAGTGTACAAACTGTGCCAAATCAATTATGCTGACCAAGGATCCACTGTAGAGACCCCTAAGGGGAACAGCCGAAAGGAGAACAACACATTTATTAGTCCAAATTTATCACAAAGTGTAAATATACCAGCTGATATTCTGTAACTCTTGGCTTCTCGCCTACATATTCCCAAAAAAGTCTTCATAGATCCAGTAGAGCTCTGCTTCTGACCTCACTCATATTCCATGGAATATTATTAGACCCCAGCCAATCAGAGTCAGGGCCATAAACGGGGCCACACTCTGTCCATTTATACACACATACACACGATCGCTCATCACCAGTCTCACTGATTCCTCTCTGCTGTTACTCTCATTGACCAGGTGAGTAAAACTGATTAAACCTAATAATCTAGAAGGAAATGCATTTAATATCAATACTTTCAATAGCAACGATTTTCATTTTTAATAATTGTACCTAAAGTGCACCTGGTTTATTTCTTTAAATGTTTAAAGCCAAAGCAAAAAAAAAAGCAATTTATCCCACAGCACTGTTGAATCCTGGGTTCGATCCTGGTTGCGCAGAAGGTGTTCATTCATCTTCTATAACAGCAGCTACAACATTTCTATAACATTGTTTCTTTAGTAACAGCTCATTCACATGTTCTGCACAAACAGATTAAAAAATTCATGTTTTTTAGAGTATGTCGTTCACAGTAAATTGCTGTGGTGTAAGAGAAATAAAACACTTGTGGACATGCTGTTATAGGAAAATAATCAACTTTGGAAAGTAACAACACATCACACTACCCTGTCATGGATTATTTTCCGATTACAGCATGCCCCAAGTGTTTTATTCTTTACTTATTAGCTGGGAGAAAAGTCTGATATCTTCAGATCCGCTTGTGCACTAATTCTTATCCAGTGTTCTTATTATTGTTCCGCATTAAACATTTACTCTAAGCCTGAGGCAGACTTTTTAAAATCTGACTTTGCTATTCAGAACCATGAGCAGGAATTTCTTGTCCATGAACGATGAGCTCCATAAGGGAGACTTCCTGTTATCCAACAACCAAGAGTACAAGGCAATCTTTCAGGTAGAATTAAAACCAAAAACATTTTTTTCTTCATTTGCTATTTGAAAAATTACATTTATCTCTTTGGTTTTAATCTCAACCACCATTTCCCAAACTCTGATCTCTCATGTGTCGTTTCAGGAGGATGGGAACTTCGTGGTCTACGGCTGGAGACCTCTGTGGGCATCTGACACGTATGGCAATACCAGCGCCCAACGGCTGATCATGCAAGAAGACTGCAACCTCGTCATGTACACACCAGACAAACCCGTGTGGGCCACCAACACCAACTGCTCGAGTGTCAAAAGGTGCCGTTTGACTCTGGGTAACAACGGCATTCTGGTTGTCGAGAATGATGGCATTGTGGTGTGGAAATCCACCAAGAAAAATTAAAAGTAATGAAGCAATCCTGTCTGAAAACTCTCCCAGCTTCATTTCTGTCTGTAAAGTCAATAAATCAGTAAAGAGCATCAGCTGGACGTCTCTGTGTCTCTGTGTTATAACTGTTTTACTGTGATTATAATATTACATTCCCAAGCAAAACACTCAGTCAGCGTCAGAAGCTTGTCTGCTGAATCCAATCACACTGAATGTGATGTTAAGGCATTTACTCTGCTTTCACACTGCTGTACAAACAAATACCAACCAGCTTTCATATATTTTACTAATTATTTATTTAATATGATGTATAATAATTAGCACATTTATTTAATACACACTTAATATAAATTTAAATTATAGTTGTAATATCAGGATCAAACTATCTCAGTGTAATATTTCATCTCTCTTTTAAAAGTAATAAACCACAGCATCTTACCCAAGACATGACATTTATGGATATGAAATGAATCTAGACTAACTCTAAAACTGATCATGTGTACATATATTAATGAGACTGAACAACACATTTCCATAATAAATTAAAATACTTAAACAATAAAATAAAAAATATGATAAACAATAAAAGCACAGATGTTTTGCATATACACTGATCAGCTGTAACATTAAAACCACCTCCCTGGTAATGTGCAGGTCCTTCTTGTGCTGCCAAAACAGCTGTGATCTGTCGAGGCATGGACTCCACAAGACCTCTGAAGGTCTAGTATCTGGCATAAAGATGATCAGACTGAGATCTGGGGAGTTTGGAGGCAAAGTCAACATTTTGAACTCTTTGTCATGTTCCTCAAACCATTCCTGAACAATGTTTGCAGTGTGTCAGGGAGCATTAACCTGCTGAAAGAGGCCACTGCCATTAGGGAATACAATTGCCATGAAGGGGTGTATTTGGTCTGCAACAATGTTTAGGTAGGTGGTATGTGTGTAAGTGTAACATCCACATGAATGCCAGGACCCGAGGTTTCCCAGCAGAACTTTGCCCAGAGCATCACACTGCCTCCACCAGCTCGCCTTCTTCCCATAGTGCATCCTGGTGCCATCTCTTCCCCAGGTAAGCGACACACACACACACGCACCCGGCCTTCCACATGATGTAAAAGAAAACGTGATTCATCAGACCAGGCCACCTTCTTCCATTGCTCCGTGGTCCAGTTCTGATGCTCACGTGTCCATTGTAGGAGCTTTGGGTGGTGGACAGGGTCAGCATGGGCTCTCTGACCGCTCTGCAGCTACGCAGCTCCATACGCAGCAAGCTGCACTGCACTGTGTGTTCTGACTCCTTTCTATCAGAGCAGCTTGAACTTTTCAGCAGTTTGTGCTACAAAAGCTCTTCTCTGGGATCAGACCAGACGGACGAGCCTTCACTCCCCATGTGCATCAGTGAGCCTTGGGAGCCCATGACCCTGTCGCTGGTTCACCGGTTGTCCTTCCTTGTTCCACTTTTGGTAGATACTAACCACTGCACACCAGGAACACCCCACAAGACCTGCTGTTCTGGAGATGCTCTGACCCAGTCGTCTAGCCATCACAATCTGGCCCTTGTCAAAGTCACTCAGATCCTTACGCTTGCCCATTTTTCCTGCTTCCAACACATCAACTTTGAGAACTGACTGTTCACTTGCTGTTAATATATCTCACCCCTCGACATTGCCATTGTAACGAGATAATCAGTTATTCACTTCACCTGTCAGTGGTTTTAATGCTGTGGCTGATCGGCGTAAGACTCACCCAATATAAATAAACAGTCTCTGGAGATTTATAAAAAGAAAATCTCCAGATTTATGTTGATGCTTTTCTGAAATGTTATAAAATAAGTTTTAGCTACAAGATTCAGCTACAAGGGAGTTCAAGAATCACAGAGTGAAGTGAAGCTTCACCTTTTACCTCTCGACCAATCAGGAGGATAAAGTGCGGGTGATTCTTCTTCTTCTTCTTTTATTATTATTATTATTATTAGTAGTAGTAGTAGTAGTAATATTATTATTATTATTAATAATTTGTGTAAGTGCAGTCACGGTGCTGAAACATGTAGCTCGCGCATTCCGCCACCAGAGGGCAGCACGAGCGCAGCGCGAGATCAAGCTCCAGGTTCTACAGAGAACCTTTCAGAGAGCTGAGAACCCTAACACACCTGAAGAACCTTTTCTTTAATAATGGAGAAAGATAAAAGCATAAACAAACACAATAATTCAGTTATAAAAGGATGAAATGAAATAAATAATAAAATGGAAACAATTACAAAGAATGAGGATAAAACTAAATATAATGTAAAATAAACTACAAAAGTGAATAAATAGATAAATAAGTTTTAACTTAAAGATATATTGCAAATAAACGTCAATATAGAAGAAGTACTTTAATAAAATGTTAAATAAAATCGCTAATTAATTTTATTTTATTTAAAATAATAACTATTTGTTTTTAGTGTACTTAGAATTAAAACCTAAAATATTAAAACAGTGCTCTGGAGTTGCTTGAAGTTGAAGTGTGTGTGTGTGTGTGTGTGTGTGTGTGTTACCAAAAGCATCTGTCCGTTCATTTATAGCTGCTGGATCAAATGTATATCCTCCGTGTGACGCAGGTCAATTAGGGTTGCCAGAGTGGATTAATTTGGGTTGCTCGTGTGGATTAATTTTGGTTGCCAGAGTGGATTAATTTGGGTTGCTCGTGTGGATTAATTTGGGTTGCCAGAGTGGATTAATTTGGGTTGCCAGAGTGGATTAATTTGGGTTGCTCGTGTGGATTAATTTGGGTTGCCAGAGTGGATTAATTTGGGTTGCCAGAGTGGATTAATTTGGGTTGCCAGAGTGGATTAATTTGGGTTGCCAGAGTGGATTATTCTGGGTTGCCAGAGTGGATTAATTTGGTTTGCCAGAGTGGATTAATTTGAGTTGCTCTTGTGGATTAATTTGGGTTGCCAGAGTGGATAATTTGAGTTGCTCTTGTGGATTAATTTGGGTTGCCAGAGTGGATTAATTTGAGTTGCTCTTGTGGATTAATTTGGGTTGCCAGAGTGGATTTCATGTCTCCAACATCCTTATTTTCATCTTCAGTAAGCTCTTTATCCTGATCAGGGTTGCTGTGGATCCAGAGTCTATCCTGAGAACGCTGGACATCAGTCATCACACACACACACACACACACACACACACACAAACACACACACACACACACTCATCCACATCTAATAGAAATTTATTGAAGCCAATCTAATAAAGAGTGGGGAAAATATTATCGTACATATTTAAATAAAATGCGTAATATCTGAATAGTTGAATTACATTTCTGTAATATAAATATCGACTCAGCAGCTCTGTGGGTTTTTATAGCGGTAGGGGCGGAGCAATATGTCAGAAAGGATCATAATCACGATACTTCAAGACGTGATATGAATCATGATATTTTGTTTTGATATTTAACATCTAATAATATCAATGAAAATGGAAAAAGAAGAGACTAAATTTTACCGTTTTAAATACTGAGTAAAAAAACTGAATGAACGTCAAATCAGCTGCTTCGAAGGTCCGTTTATTTAGTCATTATTTTTTTAAAAAAAAGGTATAAAAGGTTATTATGATACCTGCGATATCTGTGTAAAGTGTATTGAGGGATATTTTATCGCGATATTGTGGGAAAGTGTATCGTCACATCGCCTGAGTCACAGCGCCCCCTGCCTGCAGAAACATTTCCATCCATTTCTAATGCACTACACTGGATATTTCTACAGTTCTGCTTTAATACAGAGTTAAAGAAAACACCAGGCACAGATGTGATGTAGGGGAGAGTTTTTTTTTTGTCTGTAATGTTTGTTTTGTATAAATCTGGCAACCTGGTGCACGTAGGCGGATATTGCGCACGGGCTCTCGGTTTATTCCCGTTATTCTGCTCACAGGAAGAGCAGGTGCACCTCTCTCTCTCTCTCTCTCTCTCTCTCTCTCTCTCTCTCTCTCTCTCTCTCTCTCACACACACACACACACACACACGCTGATCCGCGCGCTGCTTTATAAACTGACCGTCGCGCGCTCCGCCATTACAGAAACGGAGGCACGCGGATGAGGATGATGGTGATGATGGTGAGGATGATGAGGATGATGAAGATGGTGAGGATGAACACAGTGGCGGTTTTTCTTTTCCTCTCCATCACAACTGCACTTTTACACCAAACACAGGCCTTTCCTACCCCTCCTGCATCACAAGGTACCCTATAATTATTACTATTATTACTATTATTATTATTATTATTATTATTATTATTATTACTACTATTATTATTATTATTATTATTATTATAATTATAAAGCATTGTAATATTGATTGTTGTAATGTAAACTGATATCATGAACATATTGTAAATATTGATTTTTCCCCTCTCCTTCTCTACTACTACTACTATTATTATTATTATTACTATTATTATTATTATTATTAGATTTATGTTATTTATGTTTATTTTTGTTGCAGTTGTCATCATTTCACTTTAATTTAACACATTTACAGATGTAAGATCAATGTGATATATCTGAAAGTTGATGAGGTAATAGCATGCAATAAAGATTTGCAGTTTATCACCGTATTATTAAATAAATATCTCGTGATATTGTGGTCTGTAGTAAGTTGTTTTTACTGACATTACAAAGGTCCTGAGTCGGAGAACGCTGTTATAAATTACATATTTAAAAAATGAAACCACTTTTATAAATTATATATTAAAGAATGAAAACGCTGTTATAAATCACATATTGAGAAATGATAAAACTGCTGGAAATTACATATTAAAAAAAAAAAACACAAAACCCGCAATAAAATTAAAAACTGATAAAAGAAAATTCTGTACACTACATATAAAAACATTTGAAATAAAACGCTGCTATAAATGACCTATTTTTTAAAAATACTACAATAAAGTACATGTTAAAAATGAAGACAAGCTTCTGTGATTTACATATTAATCCATTAGACAATTATTATGAATAATGAATGTGTTATTATGATTTGTAGAAATGTGAGGTGTTGTGAGTTTAACAGTTTGTTGAGTGATTAATGAAGATAATGAAGATAATTAAGGTTAAGAATTGTCCCTTTATTCCTCAGAAATATGAATGGTTATTGTAAACGTACAGGAATATGAAGAGTTGTGTAACAGTGTGTGTGTGTGTTTGTGTGTGTGTGTGTGTTGGATGTGGCTAGCGCTGTATTTCCATGGCGGTTGAATGGTTTAGCCTGTAATCAGATTACTCGTCAGGCTCGGTGCACGCTGAAGCTGCAGGTCTGATCACCGCCATGACTCACAGAATTAAACTCAGACATTAATGTACAGAATAAAACTAAACTCAGATTCTTCCCCTCAGTGTTCGACTGAAACGACACACAGACGTTTAGCAAAGCAAGCAAACGAAAAGTAAAAAAGTAACCTGGGTTTTCATGCAAAATTCATGTGTGTGTGTGTGTGTGTGTGTGTGTTTATATCCTAATGCAGATAAAGCAGAGTACGACAGGCAGCTAACAGAGGAGAGACCACTACAGCAGCAGGTATGAAGTTTGTGTGTGTGTGTGTGTGTGTGAGAGAGAGAGAGAGAGAGAGAGAGAGACTATAATATTCCACACAGGATTTTGCAAAGTTTTTTGTGATTGTTGCAGCCAAAAAGTTTTGATTTTGCTGGAGAAATTTTTTTCAAAATTTGTGTTTTTCTGAATTTTTTGTGCTTTTTTTTGCAGAAAACTACTTGAATTGGCGAAATTGCGTACTACAAAATTGTTTCGCACGATCTTTTGCAATGATGTTTGTCAGTCAATGAGACCTTTTAGCTGTACTCACATTCAACACACGTGAATCGAACAGAGCTTTGACTGAATGCGTGTTGTGATGACGTCACATGACACGTCTTGGCACAAATCTGTGGAAATTTGAATCTGCTGCAAATCTGCTGTAATTTTGAAAAATTGCAAGCGTGTTTGAATATTGTGGAGTTTGCATGATTTTGCATGAATTTCTGCGACTGCAAAATTGCGAAATCCTGGAGGGACTGAACATGACAAAAGCTGTAGCCATTTTAACAGTTAGTATTTAGTTCTTCTCACTCTGATTAATGTTCTATCTGGATTTTATATTTATTTTGTGTTTTGTTGTTTCCTGAAAAGATTGCAGAAGCTGACAGTGAAAGTAAGACAGGTGAGTGAAAAAAAACAGAAAAATTATTGACTACTATTTTTGAAACTGTTTGTTTTCTTACATTTGGCTCGTAGTGTACGTAGCAACAGTGTACTGAGCATTTCTGTGTAATCAGATTATATTCTTTCAGAGCCGAAGCCCACACAGTCCAGTCCAGACGATGATGACATCACACTGCTGAAGTCTCTGGCCGAGAAGTCCAGAGAGCTGAACAATGAAACACCAAAATCAGACTCGACAGACGATCACTACACACACGACGAGACCGATTCCACCAAGAACAGGAGGCTAGCAGACGACTACGACACCACCAAGAACGGCATCGACAACAAATACCAAGGTGAAACCTGAAAACACCAAAATATAGATCACAAATACTGGAGTTAAAACTACAAATAATGAGGAAAATACAGACAAATGTGTCATAAAACTAAAATACCAACAGATACTACAACAACCAAAGTATGAATTACAAATATTTACAACAATCAAGATAAAATTACAAACAGCAAATTTAAAACCACAAATATCAAGGTTGAAACTACAAATAAAACTCTAAATACTTAAATATAAAACAAAACTACTGAAGTAAAAACTACAAATTCAGCACAAAGTGTAAACTACAAATACCAAGGTACATCTAAAAATGATGTACCAGTAGTGAAATGTAACCCAGAAATACCAAAAAATCTACAATACAAACAATATAAACTACCAGTACAGAATTAAAATTACAAATACAGTATAAAACATAAATATAAACCAACTACCAAGGAGCATAGAGTAAAAAAGACAAAAAAAAACCCAACAAGAAGTAAACTACAAATGGGAAAATCTACAAATGCTGCTATAAATACAGACATAGAAACTACAAATACTAAAGTTAACACTATAAATACTGACATAAAACTACAAGTACTAAAGCTGACACTATAAATACCAAGGTACAAACTCTAAACACTAAAATATAAACTACAGACGTCGATGTTAAAACTATACACATGACCATGAAATCTACAAACCCCAACATAAACACACACATTTACCAGAGTAGATACCAAATACCAAAATACGAAACAAAAGTCTAAATACATTTTAAAACCCAAAATACAACAGATAAAGCAACAAACACCACAATAAACACCACACTCTGAGGCAGAAACTATAAAAATGTTGATTTTTAATGAGGACAGAGACGATGATGCAGAAAGCATTAGCAGTGATTTGAAAGCTTGATAAATGAAGGGCTGGCTCAGGAAGTGTGTGTGTGTGTGTGTGTGTGTGTGAGAGAGAGAGAGAGAGAGAGAGGGGGTGGAGATAATCCTATGACCGTCTGCTCTGTGAGACATTCAGAGTGTTAAACTCCAGTCTATCACTGCAGGACACACACACACACACACACACTTTGTACAGTTTTACAGGTCAGTA
The DNA here is from genome assembly GCF_027358585.1 of Pangasianodon hypophthalmus. Taxonomy (NCBI): domain Eukaryota; kingdom Metazoa; phylum Chordata; class Actinopteri; order Siluriformes; family Pangasiidae; genus Pangasianodon; species Pangasianodon hypophthalmus. The sequence goes on from NC_069715.1 coordinate 1,807,428, forward strand.
GTTATAATAAAGGCTGCTGTTTATTACAACTGAGTGTTAAATAAAGTGTAAATAAAGGAATTTTTAACAGGTACATGTCTGCATAGCACCTTGTGGGATCGAGTGTGTGTGTGTGTGTGTGTGTGTGTGCCAGAAATTACCCAGCAAATTGATCGATAACATCCTGCACGTATTTATTTATTTATCTGCTTCTGTTTAGCTGCGTGTGATTAACTGCAACGCTGCTAACATGAAGAACGCTTTTCTTTTGCCTGCTTTTTGGAAAGAGACTAAAATACGATGAAAATGATTTCAAGTTTCACGAGTAGGATTTTAAGCCTCATACAGAAATGTCAATCCGGGCGAGTCAGCACAGATCCGATTACACAGTCAGACAGAACAGAAATGGAGCCAGAACCCATGCAGACATGGAGCAGATGCTCAATGTGACCTCACACACACACACACACACACACACACAATGAATCACAGACACAAGCACACAAACAGACCCACATTCTCACACGTTCATACACTTACATAACTAGCACACACTATAAAACATTTACACACAATATACAGCATTAATCATGAGCATAAATAACCAGCCACACACACACACACACACACACACAACGTATCAGACAGGACACTTCCATCAATAACTTCAAACGCAACCTAGTTTCTGTGAAGCTCGCCCTTTTGAGCTCCTCCTTTAATCGATGAAAGATGTGGTTATTCTTAGTAACTGCACTTTTAGTTCTAACGTCTTTATTCCTTCTGAGGTTCTCGTTCTAACGTTCCCTCACAGACGATCCAGAGAGCTTGCACCAGCTGGATGGAACTCCGCTCACAGCCGAGGATATCGTCCAGAAAATCGCCAATAAAATCTACGAAGAGGACGACCGTGGAGTCTTCGACAGAATCGTCTCCAAACTCCTCAAACTTGGACTGGTGAGAAGCGAGATCCTGCCTTTCAAACCTTCTCTTTAGGGCTCTAATTTGGTCAGTCCCTGTTTTTAGGGTTCTAACGCTCAGATTTTTGGGTTCAGACTCTTAGTTCATCAGAGGCTGTAGGGTTCAACCTCTTGTTTAGTCGCAGTCTATAGGGTTCTGCACCTTGGTTAATCGCAGATTTTAGGGTTCTACCTCTTGGTTTATCAGAGACTGTAGGGTTCTACCTCTTGGTTATTCCCGGTCTTTAGGGTTCTACCTCTTGGTTAGTCCTAGTCTTTAGGGTTCTGCACCTTGGTTTATTAGAGACTGTAGGGTTCTACCTCTTGTTTAGTCCCAGTATTTAGGGTTCTACCTCTTGGTTAATCCCAGTATTTAGGGTTCTACCTCTTGATTATTCCCACTCTTTAGGGTTCTACCTCTTGGTTAATCCCAATTTTGGGGGTTCTACCTCTTTGTTAATCCCAGTATTTAGGGTTCTACCTCTTGGTTAGTACCAGTCTTTAGGCTTCTACCTCTTGGTTTATCAGAGACTGTAGGGTTCTACCTCTTGTTTAGTCCCAGTATTTAGGGTTCTACCTCGTTTAGTCCCAGTATTTAGGGTTCTACCTCTTGGGTATTCCCAGTCGTTAGGGTTCTACCTCTCAGTTATTCCCAGTCTTTAGGGTTCTACCTCTTGGTTAATCCTAGTATTTAGGGTTCTACCTCTTGGGTATTCCCAGTCGTTAGGGTTCTACCTCTCAGTTATTCCCAGTCTTTAGGGTTCTACCTCTTGGTTAATCCCAGTATTTAGGGTTCTACCTCTTGGTTATTCCTCGCCTTATTGTACTGAATCTTGTTAAGGCCTAGTCTAGTCCCAGGGTTCTAAATCTTGATTAGCCCCATTTTTTTCAGTTCTTATATTTACATTTATGGCATTTAGTCCCAGGGTTCTAATCTCAGACTGTTAACATGTCACAGGAAGTGCGTACATCGCTGAGGCTTCTTTCTATGTTGCTGTCATGTTTTGAGGCTTGTTGTGTGACTGTTTTAAGAAATTCATCAGAAATACATTTTCCTCAGAGCGACGTCTCGGCTTCACCCAGAGATCCAAATCTGAGATTCACTTTCATCACAAAGAGAATTTTTTTTTCAGTCCTTTCTTTTCATCTCTCCTAGTTTTTTCAGGCCATCTGTTCATTTTTAGAACAGGCCTCCTACTCCTCCTACGCTTCGAACTCAGTTCTTCTAAACTAACACACAAACACACGCAAAATACACACACACACACACACACATGCAAACACACTAACCAAAGTTTTCATTCTGTTTGTGTGTGTGTATTTTGTGTGTGTTTGTGTGTGTTTGTGTGTGTGTAGATCACTGAAAGTCAAGCTGACACTCTGGAGGTAGAAGTTGCTGAAGCTCTGCAGGATCTGATCACCAAAAATGCCAAGAACAACGAGATCCAGGAGCTGAACGACAACAGCAGGGTACAGTGTGTGCGTGTGTGTGTGTGTGTGTGTGTATATATATATATATATATATATATACACACACAATAAATAACAGCAATAAAGTTTTAATACTTCAAAAACATTTTATAAATTTTCTCTGTCTCTCTTTCCTTTTTGTCTCTCACCCTTTCTTGCTTTGTCTTTTCTTCTTTCCATTTCTCCATCTTTTTCTGTCTTTTCCTGTGTTCTTTTTCTTTTCATTCTATAATTTTCATCTGTCCCCCTTTCCCTTTCCCCCATCTTTTTCTCTTTTTTCTCATTTTTATTTTTTCCTCATATGACTTTTCTCTTTTAACGTTTTTCTTTCCATTCTTCTCCCTCTGTTTCTTTTCCCTCTTTCTGTTTTGTTACTTTTTGACTTTCACTGTCTTCTACCTCTCTCACTCTCTCTGTCTCTCTCTCTCGTTCCCTCTCCAGGATGAGGAGGATCGTCCCAGTCGTCGGTTTGATGATGACGATGATGATGATGATGTTAATGATGGTGATGTTGCTGGTGATGATGATGATGATGGTGATGGTGATGATGAAGAGCAGGAGGAGGAGATCAGAGATGCTGATGGAAACTGGGATGGAGTGAGTGAAGGAAACGACAGGAACGAAGTGAACCCTGAGGATGAACTGCAGGACCTGCAATATTTCCCCAACTTCTACAGACTGCTGAAGAGCCTGGACTCAGGTGTGTTAAGTGTGCAGTGAGGATTTAATACTGAAATTCATCAGTATTCAGAACTCAGACGTAACTGCAGACCGAAGCTCTGTTCAGAAGTTACGTGAGAGTTACGCATGTGGGTCATCGCTTATTTCGAGTTACGTATTTGAATTATTTATGGATAAAATGATGAACGAACATAAAGTTTCTCTGTAAGTGTATCAGATGAGCGCTTGGTCAGATTATCCTTCACACACTTTCTTTACAGTAGACTGCATCGAATTAACACAAACACTGACGTTATTTTATTAATATGACAAACACACTATAGTGAATTAAAAGTGTGATGAAATCTCCTACATCCCACACACACACACACACACACACACACACACACACACATTACAATTTCATGACCTCAATTTAGAATCTCATGGCTTTGTTAAGTTGTGCGCATAATATAAAAGAGTAAAATGTAAAATAACGCTCTGTGCTGGATCAAGTGCTATTCTATGTGCTGCTGAATAATGAGTGTGGAAGCCATTTTGTTAAATTAAATCTGTGATTAATGTGATTATTACCACGAGGAATATAGACTCCTATTAGATTTATTTCAACACTTGACATTTTCTCACTCATATATCATCATATTAGTCATTTTTCATTTTTATTTTTAAATGGTCCCAGGCTTTTATGTTACATCGTAATTCATTTGAAAGCACAGAGTTTAAAAAATGCCATTTCCTTCTTCAGTCTTTTTCTATCCCTGATTATTTCGGGTTTAAAGCTGAGGGTTTGAGTTTAAAGGCTGTGCTCTTTACACTAGTGAAAAACCATGTCTCGGATGCTCGTACTCAAGAAATAAAACACCAGGAAACCTCGGAGGCGTGAACTACGTGCAGGTGATTTTAATAATCTGAATGTGGAGCAGAAAAAAAATGTATTTCAGCAGCTGCGTAACCCGACTCTGAATACCAGCAACTTTCCCGTAATGTAACGTAAATATCAAGGTGACTTTTGGACTTAAATCGTCAACTCTGTATACTGCTCTATATTAGTATTAAATGTGTGTGTGTTTTGTGTGTGTGTGTGTGTGTGTGTGTGTGTGTGTTTTAGAGCAAGACGCTGAAGAAAGAGAGACTCTCATCACCATCATGAAGACACTCATTGACTTTGTTAAGATGATGGTGAAATACGGCACCATCACACCTGAGGAGGGCGTGTCCTACCTGGGTAAGAAGCTACACACTGTGTGGACTTTACTCCTTTACACACACCTGATGGAATAAACACTGTGTGTGTGTGTGTGTGTGTGTTGATGTTACAGTAAAATACTGAGTAACAGTAATGAAGCAGTTACTGTTACCAACCTGAAGTTGATTATTTTCCTCTAACAGCACGTCCCCAAGTGTTTTATTCCTCTTACACCACAGCAATTTCCCAACAAGTTTTTATCTTTTAAAGAACGACACATCATACTTTTTATCCATTTATAGCTACATAAACAGGTTAGTTCCTGTTGTCACTTACGTTATAGCAGCTATAAACAGTCATTCTCTCACCAGTCTCTCTTTTTTTCTCTCTTGAAGTTAATAAAACAAAAAAATCGCAGCATGTTACGCATGTTACGGAGAAACCGCAAAAAAGCGTAAACTCCTCCGTCCTGAAGATGTCAGAAAACTTAAAGTTCCAGCTTTACTTCTGACTGTTACAAAGCGCTGACACTGGAGACTCCTTCCATAAGTGTTACATAAACATCTCCTTACAGAAAACTTCACCATGTCAGCGATTATGCGGAGCGTCTGCTGTGTGAGTCCCTCTCAGTGAGCTGTTACTATAGAAACGATAATTATATGTGTGTTTGGGAAAAACAAAAGAGGTCAATCATGACTGTGGTTCTTTTGTGTGTTTTGAAAAGCAAGTTCCCTTTATCAGAGCCACACACACACACACACACACACACACACACACACGATTACACACAAAGAGCAGCTGTCTAATGTTTAGAAAAGCCATTTTTATTGTTCTCTTTCCTGCTCGCAGCTTTTTCTTTTTATTAGAAATTGTTTTCTCTTTTCCATGATGAGGCAGGAGCATCGTTTACACTTTATCTGACAATTAATATCATTTTTAGTTAAATTAATATCTGGATATTAGTATTCAATTCATTAGAACGATTCATTCTTTTATTTGACTCAGCAGTTGGGAAAAGAAGGAATTAATAATAGAAGGTTATGAGAATGTAAAAATAAAAGAATATTGCACAAAACGTAATTTAAAAATCGTCAAAGTTTTCTGTGTTGTATTTGTTTTCATTAAGATGTTGCCCTTCCCCTTTCATTTGCATACAGGATCATGATTGGCTGTTAGATTTTATGATGCAGTAACACTTATCAGTTAAAAAGTTAACATTTTGTCCAGTCTGTCTCTTCATAATACTTCATCTGAAAGGATGATAATCATGAAAAAACTCACACTTTGAAATGTAAGCCTTTTTTTGTTTTTTTTACAGTTACACAATTGCTCCAGTTTTAGTTAAAATAAATGAAAGCCATAATGTGACCTGATCAGAATGTTTCATTTACGCCTCGTTGTCCCAGGGTAACGAGGCCAGGACTCTCATTAACAAAACACAGATAACGGGCTTGTTTTCTGTCCAATCGTGAGGTTGCTATGGAAACCTTTACGTACATCAGGCCAATAAAGACGGCGTGTAAATAAAGAAGCGTGCTGCCTGGAAACAAGACGCTGCTTTAAACCGGTTCCAACAGGAAACGAGTCGCACGTCATTCTCCAGTCCTGCTAATGCTAATGCGTGTGTGTGTGTGTGTGTGTGTGTGTGTGTGTGTGTGTAGGACAAACAGCTCAGAGACACCAGAACGTCACGCTGACGTCTTCAGTCCTGTGTTTTAATTGTTTTTAATGCAACTTCCTGTCTCGATTTCCACTGAAGTTAATTAGATGAGGAATTAAATTTGATGCCACTTCAGGAGCACAAATTACCCAGAATGCACTGCTGTGATTTCATACAGTTTATACACAAAACAGCAATAAAATACCCGATAAAGATGATTAAACAAACACAGGATATTATTTCATCTGATAAAAATATATATATATAACATTTAATTTCTTGTGTTCTTTGGATTTTATGTCTTTAACTCCGTCCATCTGAAACTGCTAGTTAGCATTTTAATTACTTATGATCGCTAGTTAAAATAGATCATCATTCATGCTATTGAGTTAGCAAGTTAGATCACTAGTTATGCTACCTGGTTAGTAAGTTAATTAAACGGTTATACTAGGTTAAATCATTAGTTAGTTTGATTGTCAGTTAGTTAATTAATTTCATTAGATATTAGTTATGCTACCTAGTTAGAAAGTTAATTAAATGGTAATACTAGGTTAGATCATTAGTTAGTTAATTAATTTGTTACATAATTAGCTATTAAGAGTAAATAGTCATCTAGCTATTTTAGATTAATTGGGCTACCTATTTAGCAGGTTAGATCATTAGTTACTAGAAAATTAGTTAGTTAATTAGTTAGTTAGTTATGCTAGTTATCAAGCCGATACAGAGTGTGAGGGAAACTGAGTGTAAGTTTCCAGTGAAATCGTTTCAGCTACATAGTTTCAGCTACGTAGTAAAAACCGGCTAGTTTTTATTTAGTTCACATGCAGTAGCTTCACGTTAGACCTCGAGCTGCTTCTGCATGGCGTGCATTAATTTGTGTAAAATCGACGCGTTAGCTACATTAGCATTAAAGAAGCAAACACCGGACATGAAGCATGTCTACGTTTGCATTAAGTGGGATGATGTTTGCATTTAACTTTCTACCAAACTGTTCCTTGAAAAAAGTCTATAAATGATTTAGTTTTTAAGAAAAACAAATCCATGCTGTCTTAAGAATAAACACTCGTTTTATTTCCAGTGCTGTTGCGTATCAGAACTCTAAACCCCACAATTAGCAGCCTGTTTTCTGCTGATATGCTAATTATATTTTAATTATATTTGTCATACAGAGAATCTGGACAACATGATCGCCACCCAAACCAAGAACAAGCTCGGGAAAGCGCTGGGTCCCGTCAGCATCACGCCCCCTACAGGCAGGAAATAATAAGACATCATCCATTAACACTTAAAACACACAAAATAAAGTTACTCACAACTGATAACTCAATACTTCAGTAATCCTTGTTTTTTTTTCATTTAATGGCTTATACATCATCAGCTTTTTCCCGATAATTATTGGCACTCTTGTTAAAGATCTGTTATGAAGAAAAAGTTTGGTTGTGGTTAATTAATGTGTTTCGTATTGAAACTATGAAAGATAGTGAACCTTTAATTGAAGTACATTTATTTTTATTATAGAAATTACAGACATTTTTATGAACCGAATGTATGATATTCATCAGTTTAAGGAATATTACAGAACACACACATGAAATGAGACCATCAAGAGGTTCTTGGTTAGATCCTCTGAATTCTCCAAACTCATAATGATTAATAGGAAAAGATTCTGTGCTGTTATGTTGGTATTTAACGCAGGGGTGCCAATAATTTTGAAACAGCTGGATTTGTTTAAAAAAAAAATTACACATTCTTGTCAAGGGTTCAGTTTCCTACAATTAAAGATTAAATAGCTCTCATGTTTCTAATGTGAGATGAAGATAATTAAGAACAAACATATTTTTTTTATAGCCGTTCCACTGTTATTGTTACTGAGGGTGCCATTATTTCTGGAGCTGACTGTTATTGTCTTATATTCAGTGAATTACATTCAGTTTTGTTTGCTGCTTTATGTCCCGTAACTCTCGCTGTCTTTTTTCCCTCGCCGCACGAACAGCGACAGACGAGGACGACAACACGAAAGAGGAAACCGCCAAAATGCTGAGGGAATACGAGAACCTGAAGGACTCAACCAAGGACGAGAGAACGCCAGCGGAGAACGGTGAGCGTTAATCATCACAGAGGGACGAATCGCTATCCGAGTAACTCTCTTACACATTTTTAGCATTTATTAATCACTATTTTTATCTTCTACTTTATAAAATTTCATTAAACAAATTTTTCCCAAAAATCTAAAAATAAATAAATAAATAATATATAATATAATAATTAAAAAATCAGCTGGAGAATTTTTTCCATTTTCCCAAAATGACATTATACGTTTCACGCCAAATCAAATTTGTGATCTTAAATATAGTCGACTTTATATAATTATCTTTTATTATAATTATCAAACAAACTGATATAAGATTTATTTTACAAGCTTTCATTTTAAATTAGAAGTTGTTCTTGCACTTGTGGCAGATCATCTTTGCATATTTGAAGCATTTATTTCTAGAAACTGTATTTTTTTTTTTTTTTTTTTTTGTGCAGTGTAGAAAAATAACATCACAGAATAATTACTCTTTTACTCTTAGCCTGGTTACCATGGCAATGTTTCCTGTTGTAAATGAAATGTAGGTCAGCTACAGCAGTGGCTGAATTCTGGGCCAAAAAGGCTCCACACACAACATGTCTATAAATAAGGAATAAAAACACTGTGTGTATGTGTTGTGCTGTTATAGTTAAATCATCAGTGACGGGGTGGTGTGATGAAGCGGAGTTACTGTCACCACTCTGATGTTGTTTATTTTCATATTTACAGCAAACTGCGCTGAGGTTAAAAAGTATTTCCGGTTGTCCAAGATGGCCGCCCACGTAAACACCACCCCAGTGTTTAGCTGCACTGAAACATAGGTCGTGTTTATAGGTGACAGGAAGTCCCACTGTGTCCTCAACCAAAAAAAACAAACATCAGACTGGGTCACAGTGTGTGTGTGTGTGTGTGTGTGTGTGTGTGTGTGTGTTTGTGTGTGTGTGTGAGACAGGGAGAGAAAGAGAGAGAGAGAGAGAGAGAGAGAGAGAGAGAGAAACATCTCTGCAGTACTTTAATATCCGTGTACAGCCTGATCAGAACAAATCTAGGACATCTGAATAATAAAACTGACACACACACACACTCCCTTACATAACCTCATCTAATATCTGCTGTGGTTGTTTTGCGACGCCCCGTCTCTCTCCCTCTCCCTCTCTCTCTCTCCCTCTCTCTCTCTCTCTCTCTCTCTCTCTCTCCCTCTCCCTCTCCCTCTCTCTCTCTCTCCCTCTCTCTCTCTCTCTCCAGGTCACGCAGGAAAGTCGGAGTCGTATCTGGAGGCGATCAGGAAGAACATCGAGTGGCTCAAAACGCACAATAAGGAGGAGAACAAAGAAGGTGAGCGCAGATATCACCTCAGTACCTCACCTCAGTACATCAGAACCTCACCTCAGTACCTCAATACTTCAGTACCTCACCTCAGTACCTCAGTACCTCATCTTAGTACCTTAAAACCTCACTTCAGTACCTCAGAACCTCACTTCAGTACCTAAGTAATTCACCTCAATACCTCAGAACCTCACCTCAGTACCTCAATACCTCAGTACCTCACCTCAGTACCTCAGTACCTCACCTCAGTACATCAGAACCTCACCTCAGTACCTCACCTCAGTACCTCAGTACCTCACCTCAGTACATCAGAACCTCACCTCAGTACCTCACCTCAGTACATCAGAACCTCACCTCAGTACCTCACCTCAGTACCTCAGTACCTCACCTCAGTACCTCAGTACCTCAGAACCTCACCTCAGTACCTCACCTCAGTACCTCAGTACCTCACCTCAGTACATCAGAACCTCACCTCAGTACCTCAGTACCTCATCTTAGTACCTTAAAACCTCACTTCAGTACCTCAGAACCTCACCTCAGTACCTCAATACCTCAGTACCTCACCTCAGTACCTCAGAACCTCACTTCAGTACCTCACCTCAGTACATCAGAACCTCACTTCAGTACCTCCGTACGTCACCTCAGTACCTCAGTACCTCAGTACCTCACCTCAGTACCTCAGTACTTCACCTCAGTACCTCATCTCAGTACCTCGGTACCTCACCTCAATACCTCACCCCCGAGGACAGGACGCAGGAGTCACGAACCAATCAGAAACACAGACACGTGGGGATGTAAACAGAAAACACATGACGAGAACATGCAGCACTCATTCACTGAGAGGAAACTGATGACAAAGTGTTTTTTTAATGATACATCTTCATTTTGACCTTCAGAGTATTCGCTACAAATCTCAAAATGCCATGACGTTTTTCTTTTTCTGTTTAGTACGATGACTTGCTGTTTCTACCGATTCATAAAGGATGAGACGTCTCATTTGCCTCCCACGTAAAAAATTAAATATCAGCCTTTCAAAGTTGCCATCGTAGCCAAAATAGTTTTTTAACTTTAAATGTTTATGTAATTTAGCTAGTTAAAGTAACTAGCTATTTACAATTTAACAAAATTAGTTGTTAAATTAGCTAGCTAGATATGTTTTGGACATTAGTTCATTAAATTAGCAAGCTAGTTAAGTTTTGGAAATTAGTTTTCTAAATTAGTTAGCTAGATATATTTTGGAAATTAGTTTGATAAATTTAACTAGCTAGTTAGGTTGTGGAAATTAGCTTGATAAAGTAGCTAGCTAGTTAGGTTTTCGACATTAGTTTGATACATTAGCTACTTAGGTTTTGGACATTAGTTCATTAAATTAGCTAGCTAGTTAGGTTTTGGACATTAGTTCATTAAATTAGCTAGCTAGATATGTTTTGGAAATTAGTTTGATAAATTAGCTAGCTAGATATGTTTTGGAAATTAGTTTGATAAATTTAGGTAGCTTGTTAAGTTTTGTTTTCATTGTTAGTGTGCCTTGCAGGATTGGGCATGAACTTGTCAGCTCTTTACTTTTACTCTTGAATACTTGAGTATGTTAAATTGTTGGTTTTGCCTCCAGACGTCTTTTAATTGCGTACGATTCTGACACAGTGCTCGTACTTTCAGTTAAGTAGAGTTCCTCACTACTTTTTCTACTTCACATATTTTATTAACTTCATTTTATTTGCTCGGCCGTGATCTCGTGTCATTTACATCTTTATCCAATAACATTTTCAATTCGGGGAAATTTTGTTTACTCGAGATAATGAGATCGCTCATTTGAGAGAAGCGTATGGTCCTCATCAGACCGCAACAATACAATATCACACTTTCATGAATGTAAAATCGCAATGCGGCTGTTTGCGTGCGCAGATAATCATCGTTATTACACTATTACGCTTGTTCACTGTATATTATACAAACTCGGTCTCCAGATAACATCGAGACGCAGCCCTGAAAAGCGTTCCTCTGATGTTCCACCTCATTTTCTTCAATTAGAGTCTCTTTTGTGCGTGTGAATTTGCGATTCTGATGAGCGTGGGCCAGCGGAGGAGACGATTGGCCGCTTTGTACAGAGTCGCTCATTCATATTCATGAGGCTTAATGAACGCGGGCTGATTATAGACATGCAGAGCTTTTGTTTAGGACACAAAAGAGGGTTCTTTGTTTGGTCTGTGCTCCGTAAGTGTTTGTGGCAGTCGTGTCGCTTCTCATTTATACTGTAAAAGGTTAAAACTAGAAGCGGTAAAGGGTATATGTAGAACTCTACAGCTGAGGGGGTTTATAAAGGAGGGTTCCAATTAGAATAAGGATTAAAAACACATAATGAGACTGAATAAATATCTGAAACATAAAACAATAAAATCTGAATCACGTCATCAGCCTGAATCTCCCGTTTAACTGAAGTCTGGGGGTTAAACAGGATTTTTAATACGATTATGACTGAGGAGAGAGAAAAAAACAGAGGGAGAGAAAAAACAGAGGGAGAGAGAGAAAACAGAGGGAGAGAGAACAAAGGGAGAGAAAAAAACAGAGGGAGAGAAAACAGAGGGAGAGAGAACAAAGGGAGAGAAAAAACAGAGCGAGAGAGAACGGAGGAAGACAGAGAACAGAGAGAGAGAAAACGGAGAGAGAGAACGGAGGAGAGAGACTGGAGGGAGAGAGAATGGAGGGAGAGAGAACAGAGGCGGAGAGAGAACGGAGAGAGAGAGAACAGACGGAGAGAGAATAGAGGGAGAGAGCAAACAGAGGGAGAGAGAATGGAGGGAGAGAGAACAGAAGGAGAGAACAGAGAGAGACAGAACAGAGGGAGAGATAAACAGAGGGAGAGAGAGAACGGAGGAAGAGAGAGAACAGAGGGAGAGAGAGAATGGAGGGAGAGAGAGAACACAGGGAGAGAGAGAACAGAGGGAGAGAGCAAACGGAGGGAGAGAGAACAGAGGGAGAGAGAGAATGGAGGGAGAGCCGTGAAGAGAAAGAGACGAGATGGATGATGGAGATTCAAAACTAAACACAAGCTGCATTTATTATATCGTCCATTATATAATTACACTGTGATGATGATAATAATATAATCATATAAGTGATTAATGGAGGGATGAAAGATGGAGAGAGAGAAATGAGTCAGTAGAGGCTCAGAGATAGATAGATACAGGGATGGAGAGGGATAGATGGAAATGAAGAGATGTGAAGAGAGGGATAGATGGAAAGTGGGATGGAGAGAAGAAAGATATAGAGAGACAAGGAGAGGGATAGACAGAGATAGAAGAGATGAAGAAAGGGATAGAGTGAAAGAAGGATGGAGAGAGATGAAGAGAGAGATAGACAGAAAGATGAGAGATAAAGAAAGGGATAGATGACAAGAAGGATGGGAGAGATGAAGAGATGGAGAGATGAGAGGGATACACAGAAAGAAGGATAGAGAGATAAAGAAAGGGATAAATGACAGGAAGGAAGGTGATATGAAGAGAGAGATAGAAGCAGGCAGGAATAAAAGGAGGATGGAGTGATAGAGCATTAAGGCAGAGAGAGAACGATGGATAAAGAGAAAGAAAGCTGGATAGACAGAGAGATAGATGTGAGGGTAATGAAAGGAGGGACAGATAAAGGGAGAGATACAGTGGATGGAGGAGGATGAAAAAGATAGCTATCCATCTTTTCATCTCTCCATCTCCATTTAACCCTCTCTTCATCTCTCCGTCTCCATCTATTCCTCTCTTCATCTCGCCATCTCCCTCTATCCTTCTCTTCATCTCTCCATCTCCATCTATCCCTCTCTTCATCTCTCTATCCATCTTTTCATCTCTCCATCTCCATCTATCCCTCATCTCTGTCCTTCTTCTCATCTCTCCATCTCCCTCTATCCCCCTCTTCATCTCTCTATCCATCTTTTCATCTCTCCATCTCCATTTAACCGTCTGTTCATCTCTCCATCTCCATCTATCCCTCTCTTCATCTCTCTATCCATCTTTTCATCTCTCCATCTCCCTCTATCCCTCTCTTCATCTCTCTATCCATTTCTTCATTTCTCTTTCCATCTATCCCTCATTTCATCTCTTGATCACTGTTTATCCCTTTCTTCATCTCTCCAACTCTGTCTATCCCTCTCTTCATCTCTCTATCTATTTCTTCATCTCTATCCATCTTTTCATCTCTCCATCTCCATCTATCCCTCTCTTCATCTCCATTTAACCCTCTGTTCATCTCTCCATCTCCATCTATCCCTCTCTTCATCTCTTGATCGCTGTCTATCCCTCTCTTCATCTCTCTATCCATTTCCTCATCTCTATCCATCTTTTCATTTCTTCATCTCCATCTATCCCTCTCTTCATCTCTTGATCGCTGTTTATCCCTTTCTTCATCTCTCCAACTCTGTCTATCCCTCTCTTTATCACTCTATTCCTCTTTCCACCCACACACTGTATCCAAAGAGACAGATGGAGGGAAGTATTTTGGCTAATGCCGGATGCGTGTGTGTGTGATAAGCTGAAGGAAACGGTAGTGTGTGTGTGTGTGTGTGTGTGTGTGTGTGTGTGTGATAAGCTGAGGGAAGCAGTAGTGTGTGTGTGATAGACTTAGGGAAACGGTGGTGTGTGTGTGTGTGTTGGATAAGCTGAGGGAAGCAGTAGTGTGTGTGTGTGGGTGAATCATGGCTCTGTGTGTGTTTGTCTGTTTTTATATCTTGATAAGGAACAAAGGAATATCCGACAGTTTCCACTTTTGATTCGTCCTCATGAGGAAAACTGCAGCTTTTAAAAAATATAATAAAAAAAACTAAAGTAGTCAAAGGTTTAGTTTTGGTTCCTGAGTTAAAGGCCAGAGTGAGAGCTCCGTACAGCATAGCGTTAATTACCTGCATTAGTAATAACGTCAGTGGAAGGTCCTCACAAGGATAGTAAGACAAGCATCTGTGTGTGTGTGTGTGTGTGTGTGTGTGTGTGTGTGTGTGTGTAGCCGTGACCTTTCAGGATCTCTGGACACAATGTTTACACAACGCTAAACCGGTAGCTATAAACTTTCATTACTCGTTAGCGACATCATCCTCGTAGCTCCAGCGCAAATCTACAGAAAGAAGCTTCACACAACAAACACGTCTCAGCTGCTCGAGTAGCTTTTTACCGTTTCGTATGATTCGTTATCGATCACGCTGTTTTTGACCAATAAAGAAACTTCTGGAATTTTCTTGGGTATTATTTTTCAGATTACGATCTGTCCAAGCTGAGGGACTTCATGGACCAGCAGGTGGACACGTACATCGAGAAGGGAATCCTGAAGAAGGACGAAGGTGACGTCATTAAAAGGATCTACGGAAGCCTGTAGGACACGGCGTATTTATTGCGTAATCAGTTACAGTAATAATTTATTAAACGGTACTGACGAAATTAGTCCGATGTATTACGTCATACAGTAGCTTTCCAAATTAAACAAAAAAAAAAAAGCTAAACATTTTATTAACGGTAAATAAATATATCAGAACGCAATACGCACTCAACGCAAAATAATTAGCAATAGACGATTAGGCCTGTAAGGATAAAATACGCGTAAGATACAATAATCTGAAGTGTAAGATATTTACGGTTTATCGTTAGATCTTAAGAAGCAAATTTCAGACTGACTTTTACACACTTTCACGCTTTAGCTTTTTACGCACCATTTATTTTTTCTTTTCTTTTCGTAAACAACCTTTTTGTATTTATGTTACATTACGTGGCTGTACGGCGGCTTGAAATTAATTATTATTTATATATTAATTATCGTACGTCCCGTATTCCGTATTCCCGTATTCCCGTATAACGTTCCTGGTTATATAATGGAAGAAACTATATGATATATTCACGATAAGTGAAAATATTAACGAAGATTAGCTAGCTAGTTAAACATACGAATGTTAGCAATGGACTTGTGGTAGTTTTAGCTTAAGATACCTTCTATATAATGTTATTTATTCGTAAGTTAGTTTTGCAGCTTTCTATACGAACATTAGCTATAAAGCTAGCTTGTTTACTGTAACTGAATCTAAAATTCCTAACAAATACACATAATAATATTGAGCTATCCTTTTTTTCACATTAGACCGATTTTTTTTTTGCACATTTGTCAGGGGTTTTTAATGGTAGATAATGCTCTGGCAGTTGTGACAGTAGCTTCCTAGCTAACATGTTACCATAGAAACCTGTAAAAATGTAACTTATGAATAAAGATGTGTCATAAAGAAGTATTTTACAAACATAAAACTACCAGAAGGGCACTGCTAACATTAGCTACTTGCCTAGCTAGCTAGCTTCATGGCTCAAAATTGAAATTATTTACAAAGCTTCATGTCATGTGGAACTTTTAGATCAGGAAGTCATATTTATTATAATTCTATAATAAATAAGTCAACCCAAGCCAGATAAACTAATATTGCTAACCTTAGCTAACTTAGCTAGCCAGTTAACTAACTGCTAATAAGCTAGGATTTATTTTTTTTGGTATCTTGAGCTACATCCTCAATTTCTTTCTGATTAATTTAACAGCAGTTAAATTGTTATAAATATAACGTTACCATGACGACCACGCTAATGCTCATCATTAACATTAGCTCAGTTTGCTAGCTGACTATCTATGACACAGCTATCATGTAGTCATCCTTGGTGACGTTGTTGTTGATCATAATTCCGAAGTACACGTAAGAGGACAAACACTAAGCTAGACGACGCCACCAGGGGGAGCTGAAGTGCTGTTTTACAGGAACTTAAAACACGACAATGCTTTTTTTTGTTTTTTTTTAAATGACTCCTACACCAGGAAATACGGTATTATCTGTATTAGCATTACTAGCGTTTTATCTGCATTTGATTTCAACGTTTAACAAACTAACTACGATAATTTGGCGATTTTCTCTCCGACTCTGAACGATTTGTGTTCCTGTTTCTTGATTTTCTTTCTCTTGCTTGTGGAATATCTAACCAAGTCTAACACAATCGAGTATTTTTCAATGTAAATATTGTGATTTCTTCTCCTTTTTTTTTCCAGAATTGCGAATAAACGTTGCATTTCTTTAACGATGTGGTTGGCGTGTCTGCGTGTTTTTGAGAGTCTTCAGCTTTAAGAAAGAGATCTATAGCTATATAACATACATATAACATATTAAAGAAGTGTGACACCTCGTAATGATCAGATTAGACACACACACACACACAATTATAAAAAAATTTTAGATGAATAATGATTTACTGATACGTTTATTACGATTTCTTTTTAAAACGCAAAAGCACACAATAACATCGTTTAAATTCACATTCACACTGCAAAAATGTACATAAGAGTCCTGTACAGATTAAATAAAAACAAATTAAAAGTCAGCAAGCAGCCCCACACACACACACACACACACACACACACACACACACACACACACACGTCCGTATAGTCTTACTGAGCGAACAGCAACTCGTAAACACGCGTCAGATATTAACAGAGATTTGGAATAACTGCGTCTGATTGCATCTCGGTTCTGTACAGCAGCTTTTACAAAGAAGTAATGGAGGGAAAAGATGGTAGTTTGGTTCATTTTATAGCCGTATTAATGTTTCCGGCTACAGATTATCCCTTTAATGCCACACAGACAGCTGAATGTAAACAGCATTCATCAGAATAATATTAATAATAATAATAATAATAATAATAATAATAATAATAATAATAAGTGAAAGGCAGTGAAGGTGACGAGTCCGTTTTTTCATGGACAAGATTTAAAATAAAATACAGAGAGAGAAATGGATGGATGGATGGATGGAGGGAGGGATAGACGGAGGGAGGGATAGCAGGATGGATGGATGGATGGAGGGATAGATAGAGGGATGGATTTATGGATAGCGGGATGGATAGAGAGAGGGAGGGATACATGGATGGATAGAGGGAGGGAGGGATAGATAAAGGGAGGGAGGGATAGCAGGATGGATGGATGGATAGCGTGATGGATTGATGAAGGAATAGAGGGAGAGATGAATAGAGGGAGGAATGGATAGAGGGAGGGATAGCAAAATGAATGGATGAAGGGATAGAGGGAGAGTTGGATACCAGGATAGATGGATGGAGGGATAGAGGGAGAGATGGAGAGAGGGAGGGAGGGATAGCGTGATGGATGGATGGAAGGAGGTATGGATAGATGGATAGTGGGATGGATGGAGAGAGGGAGGGATAGCAGGATGGATGGATGGATAGCGTGATGGATGGATGAAGGGATAGAGGGAGAGATGGATAGCAGGATGGATGGAGGGATACATGGATACGATCGTCTCAGCTGTCGACAAGCGTGATCAGACGGGGGTTATATCTCCTGATAAGACGACGTCGCGTGTGTCCGATCTTCATCCTCCCTGTAAACACACACACACACACACACACACACACACACACACACGCTGGTTAATCAGTTGGCACCCCAGAAAAGAACAGAGGCACTGATTGCATTTCTGTCTTTCTGTAACGTATTAGAAGAAATGCAGAGGAGTTTAAACAGGGCTCGGTTCCTGAGACTGAGCTGATCGTAGCAAACAGACACAGATTTCAGACGGTACCCGAGTGTCCTGGCCACTAGGGGGCGCTGGAGAAGCACAGATGTGACGTGAATGATCGGCCATTACGCTGTCACACACGCAGCACTACACACAGCACTACACACAGCACTACACACAGCACTACACACAGGACACGAGCCAACGAATCATGAAACAAATGAAATAAATCGTGAAATGTTTTTAGCGTGCGAGTTGTAATTAATCAGCGTAGCTACAGGGCTGGATTTCAGCTTCGAACCCTCGCTGAAGTATCTTCCAGTTCCATGTAGTTACTCGTGGATAATTAACACCTATTGTTCATAAACATATAGCGCAATTCACGTGCAAATCAGTGATTTCAGTGTTAAATAACATGTTTTATAAAACATTCTCAGAAAAAGCAGAGATGAAATAAAGAAAGAAATAAAAAAATGAAGAAAATAAAATGAAAGGGAAGTCAGAGACAGGCAAAGACCGAAAGAGAAAGAATGATGAAGAAAGTTAAAATGAGGAAAATAAGTAAAAAATGATGAAAGAAATATAAACAGAGAGAAAAAAAGAATGATAAAGAAATCATCAAAACACAGAGAGAGAGAGAGAGAGAGAGAGAATGAAAAAAATAATAAATAATGAAATAAGAAAATATGAAAATAAAAGAAAGAAAGAAAGAAAGAAAAGAAAAGCTATTATGGAGCCTCTGATATTTTTCCAGTGTTCATTATTAATTCATCGCATTTTTTCTCCCAGTACCACACTGACCCAGGTATCGGTTACACTCTGTGTGTGTGTGTGTGTGTGCGCGTGTGTGTGTGTGTGTGTGTGTGTCCGTCCTAATGCACCCTCTGATTCTCATCTGCCTGAAAGCATCAGTAAATTATAGTTAATTACATTCAGTAAATTCTATCTCCATAAAAGGGCAAAAATATCTCAGACAGTTTCCCTGGTGGTTTCACACACACACAAACACACACACACACACACACACACACACACACACACAGAGAGAGCAATACAATCCTGATATCAATCTTGATCTCGATCCTGATCCTGACTATTCTGTCTAGTGATTCTGTGTCGTGAATCGTTTGAGAGCCGAAAGAGTCGACTCTTTTGGGAGTCGGAGTCAAATGATCTGACTCAGTGAAGAAAAAAAAAAACCTGAAATTGCCATCACTATCTCCCACAATCCTCTGCGCAGGAACGGGAGGGAGGCGGGATAAGAAACGCTTCCCACCACTGCAGTGGCTTTGTGCCAAAACTTTAGAGCGAAGAGCAAGAAGAGCAAGACTGAAAACTACGCTGAGGAATCAAATTAAAACGCCTTATTGATTCGTTACTTTAAAACAGGACACACAGCACCATGATGCACCTCCAGCACTTTTATCTACTGGAGTTACACACACACACACACACAAACACACACACACACACACACACACACACACACACACACACACAGTGTCTGACTCAGCGTAGGGAAAAACTCCATCATGCACAGTCCAGGATTGAGAATTTCCTCTCAGTCAGACGGGAGGAACTGAGTCAGTTACCCACAATGCAACAGGGTAACAAAGCTACCAGTGCTTTCTTTAAACTCAAATCCACGATGCTCGAGTCTTTCAGAGTTTCTTCTACCGTCCGACATTCTGCTGACGCGCCTCGCTTAAAAATACAGGTATCTCTGACGTCATCAAATGAAACCGAGACAAATCATATCAGATCTTTTTCCATCTTTAACGTTCAAGTGAAAAACACACTTTTCCCTGCAAAAACGCTCCAGATCGATCAGATAGTGAGGAGATCTCCTGCACACAGCCCTCTTCAAGTCATTCCACAGGTTTTTGATAGGATTTAGATCTGAGCTCTGACTGGACCATCCCAAAACACTGATCTTCTTCTTCTTCTTCTTCTGAAGCTGTTCCTTTGTTGACTTGGATTTGTGCTTTGGGTCATTATCGTGCTGGAAGGTGAAACGGTTCTTCATCTTCAGCTATCTAACAGACATCTGCAGGTTTTGTGCTAAAATATTTGGTATTTGGAGCTACCCATGATTCTCTCTAGCTTGTCTACAGCCTCAGTCTCAGCTCAAGAGAAGCAGCTCCACAGCATGATGCTGCCACCACCATGCTTCACCGTGGTTATGGTGATGTTTGGATGATAAGCTGTCTAATTTTTCCTCCAAACATGCCTTTCAGAATTACGCCCAGAAAGTTCTACACATTTTGCCACATGGTTTGAAAGTGTTTCTGTCACTGAACCCCGAACCCCGAACCCCAGATACATGAAGATGAGAGATTGCTCTCACATCCAGGGAGTGACCAGGACTTTAATGCTGCTGTAGATCTCTCAGCAGCCTCCGTGATAACTGTTCTTCTCCTCCTCGCGTCAGTTTTGGAGGGACGTCCTGTTCTTGGTGATGTCACTGTGATGCTCCATTCTCTCCACTTGTTGATGATGGACTTCACAGTGTTCCACAGTACATCTAATGTTTCGGGAATTCTTCTGCACCCTTCTCCTGATCGAGATCTTTCCACAGTGAGATCCTGTACATGCTTTGGAAGCTCTTCGGCTTCAGCACCCGGATGAAACCAAGAAGACGTGAAGAACCTCGTACAGAAGGTTAATCAGAATCACTTCACTGATGACAGCTGTGTGATGATTACGTTTTAACATGAGCTAGAATGTGATTGGTTCACAGCACCGTCACATGACCCATTATAAACAGGTGTGTTCAATAATGCATCCAGATTACTGCAATATTTCTGTTTCTATTTCACATGAAAGCTGGAAAAAAGATCTGATATGATTTATACGATTTGGTTTCATTCTTTACATCACAAAAACCTGCAGTTTAAACAGGGGGTGTGTAAACGTTTTACATCTCCTGCGTACTTAAAAACTATTCACACTGTGACGTTATAACACCACAGACTTGTTGTTATGAATTATAAAGTCACTGGTTTGGTTAATAAA